>NC_068356.1:63420792-63645792 GCF_020536995.1 Dreissena polymorpha
TGTGCATACGTAAACATGATCCAAAATATCCGGATGCGCAAGTGCACATGCTGGTTAATATATGTTTATACAGTTTCATCGCTCAAGCAGCATTACGTATCGTACTACGAGTGACACAAGTTAAAAACTGTATTTTAACTGAAAATGTGTCATCTCTGGTTATGTTGAACAAGAAATACATTTGAAAAAAGATATTTTGCGTATATCTTGATTTCACAAATTTATGTTTAAACTGTACGTTTCTAAATAATTAAATTGATGACAAAGATGTAATTTTCGTTTTTTCAGTTGTAATTTGCATTCATCACATACAAATAAACTTGTATATTTCATTTCGGTTTATAAATGAAAACAATCTAGCCATGATGCGTAAGATTGGAAAATTGAAATCAAGCTGTCTTACTAATTGCAAACGGGCAAATGTACGCAATCCTGATATGGATATTGCCTATGAACGGGTTGATCTTAAACGCAATACTCGATATTAGTACGATGCAAACGCGCAATCACGATGATAGTACCTTGATAACGAAAAACGCGAAATTTCGTGATATTGCGTTTTCATAATCGAACTGTCGCGTTATCAACATCATTATGACGTGTTATCGCCATCGTACTGTCGCCTTCCGGTGTGGATGGTTACAATAACAGCATCGTCGCACTATCGAGTATTCCGTATAAAACCAATCCATTCATAGGGGATGACAATAAGTTGAATCTGTACAAATGTCGGTTGCCTATGCTGACTTTCAGGGACGATTTCCAGAAAGACTGAAATTGTCTTTATAAATTCAATAAACTCAAATGTACTCATAACGCTTTGATTTGAATTAACGTCTTCAAAGAAGCCATCACTTTATATAGTGCACAAGGCGTTATTACGCCTTTTTAAAGCGTTTGAACGCCTTAAATATTGGCGTTATTACGCCTTTTTGAGCGTTTATACGCTTTTAGTTTGCGTTATTACGCCTTTTTAGCATTTGTACGCCTTTCAGTTTGGCGTTATTACGCCCTTTTAAGCGTTTGTACGCTTTTAGTTTGCGTTATTATGCCTTTTTAGCGTTTGTACGCCTTTTAGGTTGACGTTATGCCTTTTTTAAGCGTTTGTACGCCTTTTTCTTTACCTTATTACGCCCTTTTTAGCGTATGTACGCCTTTAAGTTTGGCGTTATTACGACATTTTTAGCGTTTGTACGCCTTTAAGTTTGCGTTATTACGCCTTTTGTAGATTTTGTACGCATTTATTTCAAACTAGTATGCCTTTATTTCGCGTTATAACACGTTTATTAACGTTATAATGCGTTTGTTTTCGATATTACGTGTTTATTTGCATAGAAACGCCTTTTTTGCGTTAATACATGTTTGCACTCTTTTATTTAAAGTTTAAGTGGTTTTTATAGGCTTTCGTAGAAAAGAGCAATTGTCAGTGCTAGATAAAGTCCACAAGCATGAACAGCAATTCAGTCAATTCTGATAGTTTCCCGATCAGGAAATTTGGTTTCTAATTCGGGAAACCACTGACATTAACATTTTTACGTAGATCATACAAAGTTCGCAACTTTATTGAAAGAAAACCATGGACTTAAACAAAATGTTCACGGTAAAAAATTACACATGTATTTCCTCTACAGAAAGGCGTTGTTAAAAACAGATTTTTTTGTATCTTAAAGTTTCCCTTAGCCCATTTTCTGAACCCACCATAAAATTGCTGTTTTATTTTCCGATCGGGAATAAAAATGCAAATTTTGTCTATGAGTTTCCCGATCAGGAAACCAATATTGGAATTCCCCTAGTTTCCCGAACGGGAAGTTTCTTCCATTGTATTGGGTATTCGAACTTAAATGAATATCGATCCAAGTAATAATACCAAGCTAGGTATTGGGAATTCGAATATTAAGGTATCCCAGGCCCTGTCCTGTCTGTTCCGACAAAGCCTGTCCAACATATTTTTTCCCTTCCCTTGCGTGACCTTCCATGTCGTTGTCTGTCCCAAGCTTTCCCTTACCTGCTAATCTCGCCCAGCATGCCGTGATATGCTTTGTTCTTATCTAACTGCCGTGCCTTGACCAGCCCAGCCAAGACAAGTATTTCACTGTTTTGCAAAATCAGACAAACTCTCTAAATGAGAACTTTGGACCTTTATCAGATGTAAAAGGTTTAGGAGAATCTACTCTGCTTAAGGTAGCGCACGCGTATTGGGAACCTTTCCAAATATAATATAATGTATAATTTTCTTAATCAGCATCATTTCACTGAACTACATGCAAATGTGTAGGTAGGCTTTGCATGCTTTAAAAAATATACTGATTTTTTTCAAAACCACCCCACGCTCGGCTTTTGTCCTGTTTATTTGAACCGCTGGGGTATATGAACGTTCCATAATTCATCTAGATTTCCAAATATGGGTATGCAGTAGGCGTGCAAAGATGCAGTAAAGGTGTTTAAAGTTTAAACAAGATAAAATAAGTATTCTACGGAGTAACCTTCGAAGTAAATTCGCTAAAATTTACTCAACGTATGATGATTTAATATCAAACTATAATGTTTCTTTAAAATGGCATCTAACTAATTGAATTTCCCACCCATCATTTTATGGAGATGTTTTGATGTTCGCAAATTAAAATATCTTTAAGAAAATGTTTATATTAAACTTTTCAATTTAATTAACTCATTTTTATCAAACGGATGTGATGTGAACGTACTTTTAAACACATGCTTGTTGGGTTTTGATTCACTATATATTTCTTCTCTTAAAATTTTGGAATTATTAATGGAATTACCATTTTATATGTTTGATTCTTAAATATTCAATCACCTAAGCTGGTTTTATTGGTATTGCGATTGTACAGTACCGCCCCTTTAATATTTTTATTTTTTATTTTACAATACTGCCCCTAGATTTTTTTCACATCATCGTGTCATCGCTTCTCAATTGCGTCATACGATACTCTTTCACTGTCCTTGGCTACATTGAATTTTTTTACTTCATCGCTTCTATATTGCTTCATACGACATACTTTCACTGTTTAAGTCTACATGCATAGGTCATCGGCTTTAAAGCGTTAAATTGTATTAATATTTTCTCTCTGGTGTTTCGTGTTTGATTTATTTTCAATTTTTTTGAAGTCACATAAACAACCAAGCTATGTAATATGGATCTTTGACACCCATTATTGCTGCTTATTCCTGTATTTGCGCGATGATGATCTGAAATATTAACTTTATGATGCTATATTCTTAAATCTTTTTTTAAAAAGAAGGGACGTAGTTGACACTAGTTCGTAGTTTCATTTCATCGTTCCTCAAAAAATTGTAACTCTGTTGCTCTGGTCTCTTTCCTACCATTGAGTAATAAAATGGTAATTAAATTAAATGTGTTTTAATTCCCTTTTATTATTATTAATTTGAGCTACAATGCTATGATGTTTAATTTTATTTACACTTATAAGTATCATGAATATTGCTGGGCCAAGTGTTAGGTTGAGCGCTCTAAAACCGGTTTAAACCCCCAATGCTTTGCATTGACCGTTCCAAGGCGGTGACCCCAGCTTTATTCTTATATGTGTTTATGTTGTTTTGTATTGTGCTGATTTGTACTGTTAAGGCAATTGGTCACTTGCCTTAAATAAAGGACCAACTAATTGTATATAATGAGAATGCAATACTGCTCCAGCAGCTGAAGGTTCACTTCTTTATATTCTTTTACAAACATTTTTTATGACATGGTATCTATGGCAGAGCGCCATGAAATGTAAGTGGTTTCAGCAAAGTAGAAATTGAGTTGGTTAAAAACAAAGTGTCATAAAATTCAAAATAGTGTCATTTATGTAATATTTTGAAGTGAGTTTTTATAGATACAGTATATACAGCAAACATACCAAGAAATATACAGATTTACAGTTTACTTTTTGAAATAAAAATAAAAATGCAACATGCATGATTCGTATTTTCAGCTGTTAATCACCCAATTTAGCCATAACGTTATGTAATTTTAAAAATTACATTAAACAAATGATAACAATTGCGACATATTTAACAATAAACATAGCTTTTATGCTATATTAAATCAAATTACGTTAGAAAAGAAATAAAACGCGTCGCAAAAGTATGCGTTGTCGGCAGGATTCGACCCTGCGCGGGAAGATCCCAAATTATTTCTAGTCTATCGCCTTAACCTCTCGGCCACGAACGTCACACAACCTGTTGAAATTAGATATCCATAAGTAAACAGGCAATAAGTCTCTTCGATCTTTGAAGAAATCGCGGGAAATCATTACGGATGCGTTACCTTAAGTGTACGTTGAGTTTGTGAATAACACTTATGCTTGAAGTGCACTCATACGAATTGATCTATAAATGGCGACTGCAAGCAACGACAACTTGTTGTTCAATGCAAACAAATTAAATGGCACATTTCGCCATGGACGTTAAGGAATTGCATGCGGTAGTAGATGTTCTTTCGCATTCGGTCGGTATTTATCGCACATTGGACATGCAAGTGCATATTTTGTTATTTAGTCTGACATTTTTGCCAAAACATACTATGTAGAGCGCAGAGTTCTTTTTTTCTTGCAGCCAAAGGGGTGTCTTTTACCTCCCTGATCAGCTTGTCGGGTGACTAGCAAACGCACTTTGAAGATACTACCATTTTTGAATGATAATTCGTTCATTTTAAATCTAAAATGACTTTTTACGGCCTTAAAGTATTTTGCCAGTTTGCGCTTCTCACCGTATTTGTTTTAATTCTGCATCACTGACCGGTATAACTGTTTCAATTACGCATGCACGTGCGGGTCAGCGAGTAATACCTCTGTGTTGTGAATGACTACAACGGCAAACGGTTGTAATAGTTGTTTTTCGGAAATATCCGGTCTGGGTATTTCCGATATTTGAGCACGCGCGGTAGGTACAAACAAAAGCTGGCTCGCATATTTTAAACGAGAGTGAATCAACAATTTCTTTTTTTTAAATATTACATACCACTCTTTTTCTCCTCAAATGTTTGTTATAGTTTATACAAATACCACGAATAATCATTTTTCTTTAGATGAACTAATCGCAATCGTGTTTCATTTGTTAGAATTCTATGTAACACGATAATGCTGTATATACATGTAAACAGCTTCGGTGACGTACATGTAAATATGTCATTGCATATACTGTGCGCATGTCCGGGCATACAGTTTTAATGGAAGTTTGTAAATGAAGCTAACTTAGCATTAACTCTATCATATATATATATATATATATATATATATATAGTTTACTATTTAAACATATTTAAAATCACACAGACAAATACCAAAAACCTAACATCCTCAGTCAATTCGTAGTACAAGAACTAATAAATCGATCCATATCAGTTTTATATTTATATGTGAATGGATATAGCTCTATTGTAATGTTTTTCCTTAAGTGTTTTCTCAAGAGAAAATAACATAATTCGTTAAAGAGTAAGACCTAAAGTTTTAAAGGCACACCACTCACGAGCTTTACCATACACTACTTTTATTTGCTAGACAAATAAAACAAGAACATGAATTGTTTTTCAGCAGAAATATTCAATATGTCAAGCAGTTTGTATAGGTCCCTACATCACCATACAAATGACAATCTGCGCGACACACTTATCGAAACACGACATTTTATTATTCAAATGTCGCCCTTTTGTAGGTAGCCCAAAAGGCGATATATCGTGGTAAATGTCGCGCGTCGCTTCCTGTGTCGCCCAAAATATAGTGCGTCGCTTCGTGGGTCGTTATTGTCAAAGGACGAAACACGAAGCGACACACGATATTTTGGGCGACACACGAAGCGACACGCGACATTTTATTATTCAAATGTCGCCCTTTTTATTCGAATGTCGTGTGTCGCGGTCTAATTTTACACCGCGACACACGACACACGAATCGAAACACGACATTTTGGGTGACAAACGAAGCGACTGTGTTCAAATGTCGCTATAATAATATCGCCTTTAAAGCTAAACGTGATATAGACCTGAAACTTGGAATAGGTGAATGGCATTAAGATTCACCCCTTTGTGTCCGTCCGTCCGTCTGCCCGTTCGTTCGTTCGTGGTGAAAGCTTATAGTGATATTGAATTAAAACTTCATATGCTGAAAGACATAATTGAGAGGTGCAGTGCAAAAGAACAATTAATCTTTTCTAGTTATTGCCCTTTTTAATTGTATACTTGGGTTTTCATGATTAATTGAAAACTGTTCGTGATATAGACTTGAAAATTAGAATGGGTGAAGGGTTATAAGAGTCACTTCTGTCCGTCCGTCCGCGGTGAAGGATATAAGTGATATTGAATAGAAGCTTCATAGGCTTAAATATATCATTGAGGAGGATTGCAGTGCAAAATAACCATTGCCATTTCTTGCATATTTTTTAGTAATTGCCCTTTGTAAATGTTATTCTTTTTTGTCATGAACATTGCTTGAAAACTATAAGTGATATAGACTTGAAACTTCATATGCAAAAAATATCCTTGAGAAGAAGTGCAGTGCAAAGGAACCAAGTTTTAATGCTTTGCTTGCCTTTTGTCTGTAGCATAACTTGAAGTTTTAAGTGATATTAACTTGTTACTCGATAGGCTGAAGGAAATCATTGAACAAAAAGTGCTGTATAACAGAACAATAACACTACATTGCACACTGTGTAATTGTCCTTTGTAAGTTTTAATACTTGGATTCTGTCTGTAGCGTTACTTGGAAAGTATTACCCAATTTTGTGATAAGCGTTCATCAGCGCGGTATTCGTGTCCTATGGACACATCTATTTTTTATTTGAAACTGTCTGAGACAACTTGGTTTGAAAAGTTATATATGCATACTGGATTGTGTTAAGTGTGTTCTGTCACTGGTAATGCTCTAGACGACCTGGCAGTCCTATTTCTATTCACTAATCATTGGAAACTGTTGCTGTCCAATGGAAGCCTGTTTTCGTAACGAGTTGCATCTGAACTTTATATGATACCTATATGATAAATAACGATAATGGAATGAATATAGGACTGTAGAAGCGAAGCCGTTTTTGGTCATCAATGACTGATATCAACCAAAAAATATTCAATGAAATCACGAACAATTAAGTTTTTAAAACAATTAAAAAACAAACATGTGTATTGAACAATCGATTACGCTCCACAAAATCTATTTTAGCCCTGCATAAAATGCACTTAAATGGTTTTAAATTGTTTGAGAATCAAACCAATTGCCTTTACTACACAAATACCGGTATTAAATTATTCTGTTTTTACGCTATTGTGTTCTCAAATTTATTAAAACAGACATGATATGGTCGTTTTATAGTTTGTGGCTTATTAGTTTTACGGCTATCGTTGACAAAATATCCGTTCACTTGAACAATCTCTGCAGTGTAATCTCCAAAACGACAGTGAGTACACAGACAAGTTAAGCGCCTATGGATTCGTAATATTGTTGCTTAGATTATGTGCTGCAAGAAACATTCGTACTATTTAATGTTTTTGAAAAGCAAAAACAAAAAAACAAATACCCGTTCTGTCGTTATAGACACCATTTTATTCCGTTGAAGTACCACAACAATGTATCACGTGATCATAGATCCCTGGCACTTGTCGTAAATATGCTCTCCTCATCATTGAAGTTAATACACGTTTCTAATTGTTAATGCTTTTTTAATCCAAAAATGACTTTACATTTGTAGTAATTAATATTTTACTCTCTTAGCGTCGTTACATTTAATATGGTTAACACATATATTTTACCTAATAGTTACTTTCTGTTGATTGGTAAAACATTAGTATAACATTATTCAGTTATTTTTATGCTATATTTATATATTTTTATTATTTTTGAAATTCTTCTGTTCTATATGCATACACAACCAATCGGTACAAGTTGGGTCTTAACAACCACAATATCGTCTCTCTTCTTCTAGCACTTGCACAAAGATGCTTTGACCTAAACAAGAAGTAACTGATATTTGTTCATTCTTACATTGCAATGTGTCTCAGAAAGTTGTTACAATGTAATTGTTGCTCTGGTTATTTCTGAACATTGATTAATTAAATCGTAATTCGATTGAACACATGCGTTCTCCATTGTTTCCTTTTATTTTTATTAACGATCATACGAGGTAAATTTCTATTTACACTAATATGTTGTTTGAAGATCGCTGTGCAAAGTGTGAGTTTCCAGTACCCACAAACTTGTTTAAACCACAATTCTTATCGTTTACCTTTCCAAGGCATTGATCCCAGCTTTATTCAATGACGTTTGCATTTTTTGTGTGTTCTTACGTAGTATGCCGTGCTGTTTTGGCAGTTGGTCATTTGCCATGTACAAAGGACTAAGCATGTTAATTGTTTAGAGAGCGACACATCTTGGGCAGCTGGAGTATTACTTATTTATATTGAAAGAACAGTTTCTATTTGTATGCATTTCTAGCATTAGGGAGCAGATGTCTCAAGAGCATTTCTATTTTTCGTACGTTTTTATGGAATGGTGCATTTGTACAAAGGTATAAACCTTGAGAACATCTGAAGTCTTTTTACATTTAAGTTTAGTACTTTCAATAAAAATCGTACTTAATACTGCGCTTTATTTTTCATTATTTTTCAACCCTGTTAGCAGTTTAATTGTAGTCAAAATCTTACTTTGAAGTTCTGTTTGAAAACCAGTATAAGGTCGACGTATGAGCTTATTTTCCTATGCCTATGCTCGAATGAATAATATATACGTATACTGATTACAATCATTATATTAACTACAGCTCAACAAACGTAGCAGCATCTCAACGCAAAATCTATCCGATGATCTGGTTACTTATTGTAAATGCATATAATTGTGCTGATTGTTTTTGAATCATATGAAATTCCTCTCAGCATAAACAGTTGATATTTATTGAACATCTTTTTCTAGCTCTAATTATATTTTGGAGCTCCTTTTCAATTATTCAATTACATGTACTTACAAGCGCTTTTGGGATGTTACCTAGTATTCAGTCGAAAAGAGGAATAAACCTTAATGTTAGAAATTGAAGCCGTTAAAATAAAGATAGACCAACACTATGTTAAATGTATGTACTAAAACTTTTCCAAAAAGTAACTGTGGTCTGTAGCCTTGCGTAAAGCATTTTGTCGCTTTAAATAAATTACTTACAGTATTTGGAAATGTGCGAATCTATCAAAATGGCGCTAATGGTATTATTTTAGAGCAATAGTACAACAATAACAAGCCTAGTGTAATTATTTATATCAACATCGAATGGATTTTGAGGAAAGAATGTACAATTCGCTCAGTATTGAGAACAATGAATTGGACTTCTTAAGTGGTGAAACATTTTTCTTGAAATAGCTTTATGAGTAGCTGTTAATGTCACTTTGTTTTTTCTCGGTTTCCACTAAAGCCAATGGGTCCTTGAATAAATTTCTTCAAAAGGATGAACATACATAATACGATAATTATATGACTCATTTGAACAAATGCCATTCAAACACTGACGACATAACCGTCGCACTCTTCTGTCTTACAAATTGGTGCTTATTTCCAGTTATGTAAACTGAAATCGGCACATTTTGTTTGTGTTTCTTTTGAAGATGTGGGCATTTAAACTCATACTTTTGAGTAGCCTTCCACTTTATTGCTATAAATTATCACCAATCGAGAACCAAATTATGATACGCATGTTTTGTTTTTATGCTAAATTTTATTTTAAGTAACAGTGCACCATTAGTTTATTTCCTGTCAAACAGCGATGTGGAGATTTGCGTAAAAAATGAAAAGAAGTCTACATCTTCAGTAGCTGCATTTGATTTGTAATTATAAACCAATCGATATATCAATCAACCAACCAATAAATGAAACATTTATAAGTATGCACTCACTTGTGTCAAACATAAAAGAAAATTCGTCGGACGTTATCGCGTTCTTCGTGGAAAACCGGAACATGCCGTCGGGTAAAATGTATTAATCTTTATCGTTTTATCGGAACGCTCGTTTGCACACTCGCTTATCACTTAGGCGACCCGGATTTGATTCCTGCTCCTGGTGCATTTGAGCTTTGTTTGTGGTCATCATACCGAACAAGGGGGGATTTCCTCCGGGTACCCCGCACCGCTCCCACAGCACAAGACGACATCAAAATATCTTTCATTTAAAGTTGCTGAAAATCTTTCAAACGTTAGCCCAACTTTCATGAGTGTACACTGAATAGATAGGAGAGCTGGGACTTGAGCTTGGTCCGCACAAAAGCTTTATCAAGTTGTTTGTTTCCACTGATCCGACCGTCCCTATTTTTTGCAACCGACCCTTAACAATTTTTTTGACGTTTCAAAATAGCGTGTGTATAGTATAAAATATAGTGTAAAACAATTGTCAAATTAAAACGTTAGGCCGACGTACATATCCTCCTTTTTGGCAATATTAGTTGAAACAAACAACTTTTTTACGCGTGGGGGGGACCTAACAAACTTAAAAATACACACCAACGTAGCCTATCATCACATTGTTATGCTGATAACTAGAAAGTTGTGTTTGGAAATAATTATGAATAATTTGCAATTTTCAATTCATAAAACAAAATGCATATGTAGCTAAATGTAATTTCTAACATTTTTACCAAACGTAACTTCATACAACTATAAATGAAAATAAATATTCTGTATTGAATGCTGAAAATTTTAATTACAACTTTCTTATATATAAAGCTGTACTTCAAATCAGTCTTCTCGTAATGCCAGTTATCATAACTTATTATGAGTAATAATGACAACACACTGCCCAATCAACGTTTTGGGTATTTTTATGAACTTTAGATTATCAAGCATTTAGCAGTATTTGTGTGTGAATTGTTCGTTAATAATTACAGTGTACATTAGTGGGACACATCTGCATTGAAGTAAATATACACTATCTGAATGTAATGTATATTCATGAGTACTATATGCATTCACATAAAAATACGGCGGTACAATACCAATTATTTTGATCACAGTAGAGCATTCAGACGTGTTAATCTATCAGTATGCATTCGTTTGGAATTCATATTTTAACTTGATCTTTTCTATTTGCTAATATGTTAATGCGTTTTTGTTGTTGTCCATTTAAATGAAAGAATAGGCATTCAATATTATATATTGTTGTCTGATACACCAATAGATCCCTTTCACGTACAAATTGGTTGGAAAATGTAACATTTGTAGAGTTGTTTTTTTATGCCTCAACAATAAAGTTACCTGAATTAATGTAGAAAAGAAAAAGTATTTATGTTAAATGTAGAAATCTTTAAAGAGCAATTACTCAAACATAAATCATTTCCCCGGAGCTACATGTAGAAATGCGCATCATATATTGTACTTAAGGCTGTTTATAGTTCCATAAAAACCGTTAAGTTGTTTCTCAGAACTGGCGAGGAATGTTTATGTATATTGCAGAAATATTCAAAGTACATAAGTCAGATGGATATAATTGACCCGGAACGATAATACTTAATCCGCATCTCCTCTTGGTAGTTCACGATGTTTGATAGTTGAATACAACGGATTCAATAGTTTCTGGAATTGATTAGGGACGGACGAACAGACGAAATGGCGAGGAAACGGATGGTCAAACCAGTGACTTGATGCGTCCTCTTAAAAAGCATAAACTCACAGATTTGAAATTATATTTTTAGCATGTATTCGCATTACGAAACTATTATTATTATTAACATATTATATCAATATCTGTTTTCAAAGGACATTGTGTAAACAATTCCAGCATAAGGGAGCATTTCATACACCGTTTTAGTTAGCACCATACCTTTTAGCTTATATCCCATGTTTGTTTTCTTCTTTGTTCTGGTGAAGTTGTTGTTGCATCAATGTCACTAGGGTATTAACTTCAAACTATCCGGACGCATTTTATTTTGATCATCATACGCATTTTATTTTTCTCGTAAAATACAATGTATGATATATGGTCTATGACATAAGCATTAACTACATAATGACGCTTTAAAACAAAGAAACCGGTAACACTAAAATAGCTCATGAACATTTCGCACATGTAAAACGAATTCAAAAGCTTAAATAGATCTATGTTTTATCGAAACAGTGGCCGTTTAATTTTATTTTGTATAAATTTTTGGCGTTGTGTTTGTTTGTCATTTGTACGCATTTCGGTGAGTTTGGGAAATAACGTCCGTCGTTTTCTGAAGAAAATGTTGACGAATAAGCCACACATCCCAACTTTTTTAACAATGATTTATATGATATTTCTAATGTTTAATATGCACCATCTTTCATATTTGTTGCCACGTTTTAATAAAAATGCCGAACAGTCGAAGTGCTGACAATAGTTGTTATTCGGAACTCTCATGTCTGGGTTTTTCCGATGTTTGAGCACACGCGTTAGGTACAAACAAAAGCTGACTAGCATATTTTAAAAGAGAGTGAATCAATAATTTCTCTTATCGCTGATAGTCAACACCACTTTTCTGCTCAAACGTTCGTTATAGTTGATAAAAAATACCATGATTTAATCATTTTTTCTTTAAATGAACTAATCTCGATAGTGTTTAATTTTATTAGATTTGTTATGTGTAATTATCAATGATAATAATAATATTATATTACAACAAAATACTTGAATTTTGACATTTCCTAAAAGAAACACTACTGTCGTTTAAATACGTATTATCCACTACTGAATGGGAAGCAAATCGGATATCGACGTTACTGGTAATTACTGTATTAATGACAATGTTTGTACCTCCCGTGCGCTCAGAAATCGGAAAAACCCACAGCGTGCGAGTTCCGAATTAAATTTATTTACATGCAGTAAATACAATGTTTTTATTTGAATACCTTTGTGATTGTAGATCTTTCATTTGGATAACATTGATTGAAATTAGAAGAAAGGAATACGAGTTCAGACATTTAGACATAATACTGGTTTGATTACGTGTTTAATGCATATTTGTGAATATCCCGGAGAGAAGCGTATAAGTCTACTAATAAGGAAAAAACAAACACTTAATACTATGAACAATAAATCATATTATCAATATCCTATTTATATAAAATAATTTACAATAAAACCTAGAAATACCACCTATACAAGGTAAACTGATTGTCTCAATGCTTTATACTCGAGAAAATTCTACCTAATGCTGGAAATTAACACATGCGCAAACTATAATGGAACTAGTTTCGTGAATTGAATATATGCCTACCATGTGTGTTTAAAATCCTTTACAGATTAATAAAGCGTTAGAAATTATTGCCAATTTAAGCATGTTGCAGTATTTTTGTGTAAAATTGTGCATTGTCTTAGAGTGTATATTTGTGGAAAACATGATCATTGAAAGCAATAGTTTGTATTACCTGCTTTGATTTTTTCTTAATTTTAATGTTTATTTATGAATACTATAAATTATGCATTTTGTACAACAATACGGCGATACCATACACATTATTTAGGACACAGTTACACATTTAGACGTTCTAATCTTTGAAAATTCATACGTTTGAAATAACTATAGTACAACCTGTGTTAGTAGCCACCTCTGTTTTCAAACACTTGTCATAAGCAAGCACAATTTTGATTTCCAAAATGACCTTATATAGTGCAAATGCACCTCTGTTAAGCAGCCACCTGCACTAATTGGTCAGATCTGCTGCTTCCCATAGATGGCTGCTTAATACAGGTTCAACGGTTTTTGTAATTTTACTTCATTATTTGTTGATATGTCGATATTTGTATTGTCTTCTATTTATGAAATGTAAGGGGGTGAAACTCAAGCTGCCTGGCAGTATAGCACTCTAATAATCCAAAACTCATAAGAATGAACATTAAATCGATTACATATGGTTTATAATGAGATTCTTTTTCGGCGGCAAAAGAAAGATGCGTTCACATATTTCGACATAATGCTATTTCTTTAACAAATAAAAACATCAAATGTAAGAGAAGATGCTTAAACTGTCATAATATTGCCCTTCATGTAATAAAGTGACAGTGCCGCATATTCGTTTTAATGAATCCAGAACACAACAATTATGAAATTGCATAAAATAATCAAGGGAGAAACATTCATCATCACTAGAAAGTATTAAATAGTACCAATTATATCATTTTCGCGCAATCAATCTGAAATTGGATCAACAATAAGACTAAACCGGTTGTGGTTATTTTATTATGGCGTTGTCGTATTTATATTGTTTAAATTTGAATAAAATAACTTTACCATTGAGAACAGTAATGCATGAATTTTTACTCAAAAGCAACATTAAGGTGCTATGATTGCTAACATTCACTGCGTAGCGGTTTCCGGTTTAGAAAAGAAAACTCTGTGTTTTTGGACAAGTCGAAATTTTGAAATGTATTTCTTAAGCCTAAATCAACTAACCAACGTTATATAAACTGCACTATCAAAGGCGGCGTTCGAAAAACAATCTTTACAGGGTCAAACCCACAACATATATTATTAGTTTTGGAGAATAAATTCCACATATTTTAAATTTCGCCCTAAGCCTGGATTTTATAACCATATACATATTTATTTAAAAAAAAAATCATGAAAAATTCATTTAACATTTGAAAACGTCTTCAAATGTATTTAAATATTTGCTAGGTCGAACTGTATCAACGTACAAAGTTTCAAACCGTAATCGTCGACAGATAATTAATAATTAATTACGAGAATTAAGTCGCCTTCGCCATAATGGTCGAGGTCGACTTAACTCTGCAAAACTGGATTTCGGCTTCGCCCAACGGTCGCGATAGTATTTATATATATATATATATATATATATATATATATATATATTAAACTCCATATACGAGACTTATCTATCCTCTTTTGTAAACAGCATGATTGTCAAAGTGATAAAGAAACATCGCGAATGTTCAGTTGTTAATTCAACCTTCCTCGTGAGATTTAATGAGCATCATTTGGCTTGAATCTCGTTCACAGAAAGTATTTATGGACGCTTGTAAATGTATAAAACCCAAGCCGTGACTTATGGGTCCTATTGCACAGCTTCAAACTTGGAATTTTGTATTTTCTACTGAGCTAATCAGTGAAACAGTAAGATTGAAGTAAACGATGAAGACCCGGCAATTAATGCAACAATGTTCAGTCTTTGAGTTGTCACCTTACCTTATCAGTTTCTTCGTAAGCTTCATATCTTATATTAGAATTTTAAGCCATCAATGTGCAAAAAAACTTTCCCGGTTTCCTGGTAGACTAAGCTTAGATGGTACTTTCCTTTGTCCCTTCTTATTTACATCTTAAACACAATAAAAACAGCAACACATTTTAAGTTGCATTTTCCACTTCGAGCAATTTCATGAAGGCAATTCAACATGTTTTAATTATCAGTTTTATTAAAAAACTTATTTGTACCTTTTATTCCGATAAAAAATCAACCTTCACTCATCAAGCAAGATTTAGTACGTTTAATAAGTATCATTTGCTACCCGACTCAAAATCACAAGACGCCATTAAAAAATGCAATTTCGAACATTTGCTACCGAATGATTAAAAATGTCAGCCAATAATAGAAACGGTGTCAGAATATTTGGTCATTTAAATATTCGGAAAGTCGAATATTAGATCTTCTGGTAGTAAATATATTTTTTTAATCAAAATATGAAATTATACACTTTTATTATTCACATGATGCTACAAATATGTAAGGAAAATATTAATTAATTCACAGTTTAAAATGCACGATATACATGTACATAATATTATAACAGTATAGATGTAAACGTACCTGCTAAACAACCTTAAAGAAAAAATATCGCATCTGCAGTACACTAAAATTGCTGATTAACAACGGCCACCGGAAAAACTTTGCGAAACCGAAATTTCGCAAACTTAAGTACCCTTTTTCTTGAAGGTTTGCTTATTTGTGATAAAGTATAAGATAAAAGTCTAACTTGTGATTAATAATTGGTTATTTTTGCTTGTTAAATGCGTTTTCTTCACTATGAACTTTATTTGCAAAGTTGGGGTTCCCATGGGATTTTTGTAATATCCCATGGGATTTTTCATTATCCCATGGGAATTTTGGTTTCTCCCATGGGATTTTTCTCCAGCTTTTTTTATGGGAGAAAAAATCCCATGGGATTTTCAAAAACATAAAACACGTTCGTTTGTGCTTAGTTATCGATTTTAAGCATTGTTAAAGCATTTGTGCTTATTTTCGTTCAATTTACTTTGATAGAAAAAAAATCCCATTTTTTAATGGGAAAAAAAAATCCCATGGGATTTTTTTCTGATTTTTAGAGATTTATTCATGTAACCTTCAGAAACACTACCTTTTAACAAATGATGAGCATTTCTCGCGATTTCAACGCGTTATATCGTGTTTTAAAATAATAAAAAAATCCCATGGGATTTTTTCCCCATGGGATTTTTTGGTCCCATGGGTTTTTTTTCCCATGGGATTTTTTTTCCAATGGGATTTTTTTTAAGGTATAAGTTTCTAAAAGCTATATAATAATAATAATTATAATAATGATAATAATAATAATAATAATAATAATAATAATAATAATAATCGTGCTCAATATGATGAATTTGTACTTTTAAGCGACTAACATTTTTATTCGAGCCGATCGTCGAGTCCGAATGGTGAGTATAAGAGCAATTTACCAGTACAAATAAATCTCACTTGTGAAGAGAACGCTACCGTACTATAAAATAATCTTGATAATAAGTCATATCATTTCTCGACAGAAAATGAAAACAGTATCCATATTGATGTCAGCAATGTCCCCTGCTATGATAAATATTGACAAAATGAAAAACCTTGACAATAATTCCGTGTCGAATACGCATTAGATTATAGCAATCAAATTCATATAAGCATTGATAAGATAATTTGCGAAAATGGGTCTTATGTCAAATACGGCAAGCGTAGCTCCATTCCATAATGTCCGGTATTAAGTCACGTCAAGTTTCGTGGTCGAATTATAGCATAATAATCATTTTCACATTACGCGAATCATATGAGTTTCCCTACATATATTGTGTTAAAATTTATTTTACACTAATGTGCGATGATGAAAAGGGGATTTCGGTAATTCTACATTCGCCCGCCTAGTACCGAAATCCCCATATTTACGCCTTAAAGGGTCAATAGGTCATCGGTATGAATGGTTTTTGACTTCACATGAATGTTAAGGTGCAAAAAAATGATATTAATTTTAATTATTAAGCACTCTTGACAGCATTAAGTTGCCTCTCAGTGGGGATTTCGGTAATTCTACACTAGAACTTAAACGCGCGCCGGTACCGAAATCCTGCTGTACAAACCTTCAAGTGTCAACAAAATTATTATAGTGTTTTTTTTCATTAGCAACCAGTGACATGTATTATCTCCCATTCGGTTACTTCTTTTGGAAAATAATTAGCGGGGATTTCGTTACTGCTACATTCGTACGCCGAGAGCCGAAATCACCCATGTTTACGCCAATCCCCCATATTACGCCTTAAAGGGTCTATATGTCATTATGTTTGGGTTTGGCTTTGCATTAATGTTGATTTGTACACAATCATATTAGTGTTAATCATTTAAACACTCTTATCAGAATATTTTTTCCATTTTTAAATAGTTTATTAATGTGAAAAATGTGTAAACGAATGTAAAAAAGGTAAAATGTACATTTAAAACATTGGTTACACAAAAGTATATGTAAATATAACATGACATAGTAATAATAAGTCTTCAGAAAGTATTTTCCAAACAAATCTGATGAAACAAATGATATCGTACTACCTTATTTACAATATGCTATACACTTTTGCAATTTAGTTATCAATGTTTAATCAAAGCATAAATCAGGATAATATGTTGCCTCTTAGCGGGGATTTCGGTAATTCTTAACAAGCACATAAACCCGCGCCGGTACCGAAATCCCCGCTGTACAAACCTTCAAGTGTAAAAAAATACTGATTTAGGTTTAAATAAAGGGAACAATAGTATTTTTGGCCACCAAAAAGCACTTCCGCGTCAACAAAACGATTGAAATTATGTCAGAAACCCAGCTTTTCATTGTATATATTGCAATACACCATCGGCCGCCGAGAGCGGAATACTGCGCTTGGCCGCTAAACAATGTGGATTGCATCAAATTAAATGTCAATTTTCGATTTTATTACAAAAATAAACACTGCCTTTTTATAAATATGTCAAGCACGTACACTTAACAAAAAAATCGATATATCTTTATGTAATGTAGAAAAGTAAAGCGCTTTATATATAACAATGTTTTATAATGTCTCTCTGGTTGAGAAAAAAAACTAAACAAAACCATGTAGAACATAAATGTTTTCATAATTAAAAAAAATATTTAATGATGCACGTGATGTTTTATAATTGATATAAGTTCACGTGTCATTGAACGAGTTAAGGGAGAGATGCGAATTAAATTACACATAATTAAAAAATGATACTATACTGTCAGCTTGATTTATAAATTGTGTTCCATCGCGCCAATATATTCATTGTTCCATGAAATTGTGTATAAAAGCAAAACGATTGAAATTATGTCAGAAATCCTGCTTTTCACATGAAATGATCTTTAACACTTTATTTATTCCAATCAGGTAATTAATAATAATAGGGGAAGTCTATACTGTGTATTAGAAACTTGTTGTGGTGATCCCTATCTTATCCGCTCAATACACATCCACCTGGCTACTGTACAGAAAAAATTAGATTTACTTCCAAAATAACTGATTTCATTAATTGCTAACTTGTTGTCTACATTTTAAATTAACAACGATAATGGATCAACATCACCGTTGCACAATTATTAAGTTCACAGTAATCTGTACTTTAACTAGATAGCCTAATTAAAGACGGTGCTAATAAAGAACAAAGCGTGAATGTGGATATTAAGAAATTAGATCCTTTTTTGCATGACACTGGCAGTATATCATTTTATCTTATATAAATAAGCCACATTTAAGACATGGATAAAATTAAAATAAGACACATTTGCATCTTTCATTTCTTGAAAAAAAAATAAGCACGCAGTCACATATAAATAAGATACATTGAAGACACAGAAAAAAATAAATAAGACACATTTGCATCTTTCACTAAATTTTCTTAAAAAAACATGTGAAACTGAAGAAAAACATTTATTACTGACACATTATTCTAAAGTCGACTGACAACTTAAGTTCAAAGAGGGATTTACAATTAAATAAGGTCCATTTTCGCAGGATGCTGGTTGTAGAGCAAGCAATACATTTCTTACTGACACATTATTCTAAAAGTCAAAAGGCAACATAAATTCAAAGAGGGAACCACAATTAAATAAGATCAATTTTCGCATGATACTGGTTGTATAGCAAGTAGTCACATATTAATTACAGCTTGCATTAGTTGCAATAATTTTGTTAAGTGCGCGTGCTTCTGAACGTTGCGTTAAGCGAGAGTGTTATCATTTTGTTAGTTTTATATTTTGGTATTATGTATGATTATTGCTTGTTTTGAATTTGAAATAAACGCTTTCTGGCAAATAAGCATCGTCTTAATTTTAATACAAATAATGAAAATTTGACATACAAAATGTCCAATAACATACCGGCAATAACATTATATATATGTTAATTTCTGTGCATGTTTATACCGAAATTATAGCCGACATCGGCAGTTAGGGAAATTTAGTGACACACTTTAACACATCAAACATGCATGATAGTTCTTTTTTCATATGATATTCCACAGGTTGCTTACCGGTGTATTGGTGCAGTTGATAACCCCGCCGGGACTACAGTAGGGTGCTAATACACACGTGTATCGTGTTCAATACAATCGTCTTAATTTTAATACAAATAATGAACATTTGACATACAAAATGTCCAATAACATATCGGCATTAACATTATATATATGTTAATTTCTTTGCATGTTTTATACCGAAATTATAGACGACATCGGCAGTTAGGGAAATTTTGTGACACACTTTAACAAATCAAACATGCATGATAGTTCTTTTTTCATATGATATTCCCCTGGTTGCTTACCGGTGTATTGGTGCAGTTGATAACCCCGCCGGGACTACAGTAGGGTGCTAATACACACGTGTATCGTGTTCAATACCCGATCCATGCTACAACGTGTAAGAACGGGAATTTCGGTAATTCTACCTTTTTAAGCTTGCGCACCTCTAATGGGCACATATCCAAATATAATTTAATTAATTATTTTCCTAATCAGCATCATTTCACTAAACTACATGCAAATTTGTAGGTAGCTTTCCATGCTTAAAAAAAATTAAACCGATTTTTTCAAAACCACCCTCACGCTCGGCTTTTGTCCAGTTTATTTTCACCCCTGGGGTATATAAAAGTTCCATAATTCATTCAAATTTCCAAATATGGGCATGCAGTTGGTGTGTACAGATGCAGTAAAGGTGTTTAAAGTTTAAACAAGATGAAATAAGTATTCTTTTACAGACATTTATTTTTTACAAATTTTAATCTATGGAATAGCGCCATGAAATGTAAGTGATTTCAGCCAAGTAAAAATTGGGTCGGTTAAAAACAAAGTGTCATAAAATTCAAAATAGTATCATTTAAGTTATATTTTAAATTAAGTTTTTATAGAAACACTATATACAGCAAAAATACCAAAAAATAGACAGATTTACCGTTTACTTTTTGAAATAAAAATAAAAATGCAACATGCATCATTTGTATTTTCAGCAGTAAATTAATCAATTTAGCCATAACGTTGTTTTAATTTTAAAATTGAAGGATGTGCATACAATTTTCAACATATTTAACAATAAACATAGCTTATGTGCTATATTAAATCAAATTACGTTAGAAAAGAAATAAAACGCGTCGCAAAAAGTATGCGATGTCGGCAGGAATCGAACCTGCGCGGGAAAATCCCAAAAGATTTCAATTTCATCGCCTTACCCACTCGGCCACGACAAGTTTACATTTGTGTAACCTTAAATTAGATATATATAAGTAAACAGGTAAAAACGCTCGCTCGATCTTTGAAGAAATCGCGAAATCGTATTTTTCAGATGATAATTGGATCAAAGTCAATATTTATAGTGAAAATAATGTAATCTAAATGAATAAGTTAAACATATATCAAAATTCGAAGTTTGAAAAAAACAAAATGCATCTCTCGGAAATAAGCGATCATTGAAGATCGGCAATGGCTTATGTATGAAGTGAAAGGACAGTTGAAAGTTTCCATTTTGCACGTTAATGATTCTGATAATATGGTGACAAAGGCAGCAGTCCTATGTAGTATTGTGTTTGACCGGAGAGTAGCGTGATCTGTGTCGGTGTTGGGCGCTCTGAGGGCGCAATCCGGCTACATAGGTACATAGAAACCTCTTGTGGCTATAGTCCATGGATCGGGTTCGGCAGACAGGGAACATGTTAATTTTTATATGTATGTTTTATATCTTAATTACCTAAACGTATATTTATCCTGGTTATTTATTTACTGAGGTATGAGTAAGTCGCAATGATTGTAGATACGTTGTACTATATTTAGTAAATAATTGGAGGACGAGTGGCACGGGCACGCGCTTTATTATCACTTATGCAATGTATTTTTGATATTCCGATAGGCTTAAGGGAGGTAACTTATTCAAGTAAAACGCGATATTTTTTGCAATGCCTTTTTATAACTCTTGTTTAATTAATTACATACGAATATACAGCTAAATTTAAGATGATTTTTACCAGAAAAAAATTTCGGAGAAAGATATATTGAGATTTTGATATTCCATAGAATGCGAGTCTCCATATATATTTTCTATTGCAGGGGAGGTAATTTAAAAATTTTAAAGTCTCCGAATTGGTCTTTGTTGTATCTATTTACGTTTATTTTCAAGCTTATGGCGATTAAAAAATTAATTATTATTAGTATATGCTCACATGGATATTGGTACGGATATATCGTGTTCATATAACTGTTACTACATCCATTTCATTCATCATTCAGGTCGGGCTTCACAAATCTCGTGAAGAGGCCAGTAGGACCTGTAAACAAACTCTCATACACACACTCTTCACTCATCGTGGCGCTCTCGCATGTCTGAGGCGATATATAAGATCGATGTCATATATAATACTGTATTCGCTGGTATTTTCGGTTGATATGTTTGATTGCTTAGGACGCAATGAATATAGTGTATTTATATTTAATCGAAGTGAGCTCATTGTTGTTTCTGGCGGTATTCAATTTCTGGTAATAGTTTCGCGATTAAAGACGTCGGTTCTCGATTAGGTGTGGAATGTTCTTATTTGTTAATGTGCCAAGTGCTTAAAGGCGGTTTATCGCACTTTATTAGTCGGCGTTTCAAGAGAATGGGTAATAAATGCAAATCAGTAGGTGCTTAGAAGACTTAAGTACGGCAAGAACCACAACTCACTCTGCTAGGAACGATTACCACTGCCTGTCTGCAGCAGACGACAAATGATTCTGCTCTAGCAGTGAATGTATATACCAGCTTGTAAACGCCATTGGCCAGTCTAGTGTTTATCATTAAAATATGCACATATTGGCTGCTTTCATGGAAAACGAGGCTTAATGCACGTCAAATAAGATTAGCCTGTGCACAATGATAAGCATATGCAATGCGAACAGGCTAATCAAGGACGACAACAGCGAACAACTAAAGTGCCTTCAGCGCTTTGATTTATAATATACATTATGTCCTATGTTATATGGCGTATAGCTACTAATATATGTGTGTATAAAATATGTTAACCGTCTTTATTTTTTAAATAAATGAAATCATACTGAAACTCTACGAATTGAGGATTTACATGTTTTTATGAGCTGTCAAAGATTATTACAAACAACAATTATTATCTTTTTTAATGCAGACACTTTAAAAGACTGTGGGTGCGGACCCAGGATCCTGCGATAAATCAAACGGAAAGGTACTTTAGGTACTTAAGCTACGTTGAAGAAACTCGGACATTGTTGACGCCCTGTCTTCAATAAATACTATTTTTGAGTGAGGTTAAACTTACAAATGTATTTGTTAGCCAATTGACGTGTATCGTGGTATTTTGAAATTATTTTTAAAATAACTGGGCTAAGCATTGGTTTCGGTAGAAAAGTACTGCAACAATTTCGCTAGATTTGAACACATTTTAACACTCCGCATTATGATATTTTGATTCAATTTTTCATATTTATACCAAGTGAGTTTCATTTGACCGCCTTGCGGATACAGATCCATTAGCATGTGCTTGTGTATTATAATAACAATTAATGAGTTAATTTACTACTTACAGTATCGTTATTTTCAGCAACATCATCGTTATCAACGTTATCATGATCATCATCATCAACATAATCATCATCTCATCATTATCATCATCATCATCATCATCATCATCATCATCATCATCATCATCATCATCATCATCATCATCATCATCATCATCATCATCATCATCATCATCATCATCATCATCATCATCATCATCATCATCATCATCATCATCATCATCATCATCATCATCATCATCATCATCATCATCATCATCATCATCATCATCATCGTCATCATCATCGTCATCATCATCATCATCATCATCATCATCATCATCATCATCATCATCATCATCATCATCATCATCGTCGTCGTCGTCGTCGTCGTCGTCGTCGTCGTCGTCGCCCTCGTCCTCGTCCTCGTCCTGCTCCTCCGCCTCCACCGCATCATCAGCAGCAGCATCGTCATCAGCAACAGCAGCAGCATTATCGTCACTATCACCAACAACATCGTTATGGTCGTCATCGTCGTGATCATCATCATCAGTGTCATCATCATCATCATCATCGTCATTGTTATCGTCGTTGTTCTCCTCCTCGTCGTCGTCATCGTCATCATCGTCATTCTCATCATGAACAATTTCAACAACCGTAAAACCTATCGCTCAGCTCATTTTTGCAGTGAATTCGGATGTTATATCAAATCTTTTTGATTAATAGAGTTTGCTGCTTAATGTATTAATAACTAAATAATAATGTTGATAATATTGAAAATAAATGGTTTCAATTTTATTTATCCGTTTAAGATGCAGTATTTGACCACTTCAATTTGTCGCTAAAAGTAGTCATTACACATTCAATCCAAAAAGCGTTACGAGTTGCTATTGAAACTATAATCGCATTCCGATAAAAATGGTGTCTGTATTAGGGCCTGTTTAATTTCTACGCTTAATTGCAATTCATAAAAATATTTTTAAGGGTACCGGTATATCTAGACACACTCTGTTATCCAAACAATCCTTGTGATCATAAACAAATAAACAATGAAATATAAATAAAATTAGATGATAAAAAATGGTATCTTCCTTTTTGCTGTTGCTAGTTATCAACAGAGTAGCAAAACTTTTAAATATAAATTATATTCAATTCATAGCACGCTTAAAGATTTGAAGTTTATATAAATCTATAAGCACAAACATATTTATGTTTGTTAATACAAAGCTGTAGCAGTTTTCTGATTGCGCTTGAAAAGATGTGATTGTTGTTGTTGCATTAATAGTATCATTAGTTTGTATTTCCAGATTAGGTATTCCACCATACATTTTGTTTTTAATCAGATGTCTTATAATTGGCATTGCAATATTTCAATAACGAGTAATCAACACAATTGACTTTATGTATTTTTAATTGTTAATCCATATTATCATTAACACTTGAGGGAAAAATAAGCTGTGTCATTTTTTATTTTTTATTTTACTTATGGTTCAGACAACTCTGCTTTTACTATATGCCGTAATAATTATAAGTTTCCGTTCACTTAAAGATATTGTTTTTCGTGTTTGAAAATTTAAATACGAAAAATATTTAGAGACAAGTGTGTTATGTTTGTTTGTCAATTATTTAATTGAAGTAGAAATAATACATCAGTGTACATAATTTTATTGTGTTGTTCCCTTCGTTCTTTACTTTAAAAATGCAACTTAACAGCTTTGCAATCAACTGAAATAATATATAAAAAGTAAAAACAATAAACGTTTGGCTTTCTTAATACGATATCATTTCAAACGCTGTTGGAAGGAACCATTGCTTATTAGAGGTTTACAAGGTAATTTACCCAAGTACGCAAATGTAATGGTCGATTGCCCTTAGGCATGATTCTGTTTTATTACTTTAATCCGGTTGTAAAAATGCATGACCGAAGGGTCATCAGATAAGCAAAAACAGGGTCAAAATCTGATAAAATAGCGCTGTTTAACCGACTGTACGAACATCCGTATGTCCGAAAATTTAGAATCATGAAAACATAAATATTTTGGCTTAAAAAGGAAATGTAAGAAAATTTAGAATGTAAGAGAAAATACGGTGGTTTTATGGTGTTTAAATCGATTAGAAATAGCAAAACCTGAAGACATTATCTCAAGTGTGATTTTCAAAAGATTTTATATGAATATACACACACGGTAAAACTAGTCTATTAAAATGAAATACCTTCATTGGTTCTCATGTTTTTAATATTTATTAAACATAGGTATTTGTGAACACTTGTTGTTATATAATATTGAAATGTACACGCATACTGAACATAAAATCATTAGCATAACGGCTAAGTTGGTTTTTACTAAGATTGCAATAGTGTTTATTTTATTATTATAAATCTTATGAGGATAATTTTGAAAGTATGACACAGAGTATCTGAAGAAGATATATACATAATCACATATGTTGTTGTTGTTGTGGTTATTGTTTCAATATTTTTATGAGTATCATACATTCAATGACGAATAGCTATTAATTTGTCATACAAACACCATAATTATTATTGGATTGCGGAGATTAAACAAATCGATTCCCTAGTAACTGATATAACTGATACATTTTTTGAGCGACAATTTGAAACTAAATCTAGTATTATTTAAATTTGATTATTTTAATTGCAGACTTTTTTTATTAACCCCAATTATTGTGTACGCAACGTTTCTTTTATTTAAATCGCTGAGTACGAAGCATCAAGCTATTTTTTAATTAATTGACAGTGATCTTTAATGTATGTCATAATATAAATTGAAATCAATCTTAATTAAAGCTTGAGCGTTTGGTTTGTAATAAGTTTTGTAAATGTTGCTGTAGGATATGTATGCACAATAAATACTAATGCTCTGGCATATTGTGATGGTGATATGATTATATATATTGCACAATGAATATGTGATGATGTTTTTGTGATAATATTGAGGCTATAATAAGTTTTTGAATTAAGCTAGCTAATTTCAAATAAGATACAAACACATCCCAATCCTAAAATTATCAGTAAGTTATAGTATTGTTTGCCTCTAGGCGCATAATTAATTGAAGGTCAGTTTATCTGTTAATCCTCGCCCCATGTGGTGTCCCAGTGGGTACACTGATATTAATACACGATGTATTGGTCCACAATTAAATCTCTTATAAAAACATGTCTCTCAGGTGACTGAAAAATGGCTGTGTAGATACAACAAATACTACTACAACGGAGACTAAGATAACACATGTTACAATTAATTTGTCTTCCTTGCGTTCTTCTTATACGACAAACACTTCTAAAACAAAAAAGCAAAAAGCCGCTACTGCTACTGCTTCGGCTACTCTTACTGCTACTGCTACTGCTGCCGCTGCCGCTGCCACTGCCACTGCCGCTGCCACTGCCGCTGCCAATGCCGCTGCCGCTGCCACTGCCACTGCCGCTGCCACTGCCGCTGCCAGTGCTGCTGCTGCTACTGATAGTGCTACTGCTACTGCCACTGCTACTGCCACTGCTACTGCCACTGCTACTGCCACTGCCACTGCCACTGCCGCTGCTGCTGTTGCTTCTGATAGTGCTACTGCTACTGCTGCTGCTGCTGCTTCTGCTGCTGTTGCTGCTGCTACTGTTACTGCTACTGATACGGCTACTGATACTGCTACTTCTACTGCTACTGCTAGTGCTACTGCTACTGCTACTGCTACTGATTCTGCTACTGCTACTGCTACTGCTGCTGCTGCTACTGCTGCTGCTGCTGCTACTGCTACTATTGATAATAATTCTCCTTCTACTTCTCTTTCTAATATTGCTAGCGATGCTTCATAATTTATTTTTAAATGTATCATTTTGTTAAAACAGGAAAGAACTGTTATATATATATTCTTAAAGGGATCTTTTCACGCTTTGGTAAATTGACAAAATTGAAAAAAGTTGTTTCAGATTCGTAAGTTTTCGTTTTAGTTATGATATTTGTGAGGAAACAGTAATACTGAACATTAACCATGCTCTAATATAGCCATTATATGCATCTTTTGACGATTTTAAAACCTAAAAATTATAAAGCGTTGCAACGCGAAACGATTGAATAATTTGGAGAGTTCTGTTTCTGTCGTTAAATTTTGTGAAACTACGAAGATTGCTTATATAAGATATAAAATACGTCGAGAATGTGTACTCGGCGGAATAGCTCAGTAGGCTTAAGCGTTTATACTACAGGACTCTGCCAGGACTCCAGGGGTCACTGGTTCGAAACCTGCTCCGGGCAATGTACATTTCCTTTTTTTTAATTTTTTTTCTTGATTTTTTACTGGAGCTTTTATGATCCAATGTTTACATTTATCAATATAAAGCATTTAATGAATAAGTTAAAAAAAATGCCAAAATCTGTGAAAAGGCCCCTTTAAAGGTGTAAAGAATCTAAACTTTTCTGCGATTAAAGTTTTATTTAACTGGATTAGTATAGGCCACATAACAGACGCTATTGTACTGATTTGTACTAAACAACATTTTGTCATAATCAACAGTTTTAACATGCCGCAGTTTCCTTGGAAGTTGACCTTTGATTGGAGTTATGTATAAAACATTAACAAGGTATTTGTTGACAGTTTGTCCTGTCACAATTATATATTAGTTGAGCCAAACGTGTGATAAAGATCCCTTTTGGGGTGGCGATAAATACTATTTATATTGTTCAACAGTGGGAGACTGAGAAAACATATGTTACAATTAATTTGTCTACTTTGCCTGCTTCTTCTTTATATATTTTTCTTGCTAATCGTTTAAGTTTAGTTTTAGTTAAGTAGGTATATCAATTTACATTTTTTGATAGATATTTATTTGGATAGTAATAGTATGTTTTATTTGACTTGACATCATTGAACCGGTTTATTCATTGATAAGATCGGGATCTCCACAGGTGTTTAATCTCGATTGTTAGGTGGGGAGAAGGGTCCGAATGATAATGTTGTCGTCGGCTTACGAATCACATTTCACAAGTTTTAGACAAATATGCATACGTTATAAAGCTAATTTAAGTATTACATAGATAATAACTTATCTTTATTTTGATGAACTACGTTTAAGGTATAAAACTATTATTATCTATGTGTTGTGTGCCGCATACATACCATCTTGCTTTTTTAAATTTGATCACAACGGTCCGAAGTCATAAACATTCATTATGCATGGTTGCTAAAGCACAGTGTATACTAACTAACCTATGTTTATTGTTGTTTGCTAGGGTTATTATTATTATGTTTTATTTTTTTTTATTTTGGGGGGGGGGGTGGGAGGGCTTTTATAGAAGATTTCAACTAGTCCTTCAATTAACGAAAAAAAATATTGGTATAGGAAATATAAAAGAGTAATAGACAGCTTCATTCATGCTGTTCTATTATGGTGTTTTAACGCATATAATTATGTATGGTTGATGAAGCACATTGTATGCTACCGATGTTTATTGTTGTTTGATGATGATGTTAAGTTGGTGTTGCTGTTGTTGTTAATGATGATGAGGAGGAGGAGGAGGAAGAAGAAGAAGAAGAAGAAGATGATGATGATGATGATGATGATAATGGTGGTGGTGGTGTTAGTAGTGACGACGACGACGATGATGATGATTTTGATTATGATAATGAGATTTGAATTAAATTAATGCGCAAAGATTTTTCTTTTTAGCGGCCAAATGCAGATATCTGCGCTCGGCCGCTGTAAGGGTTATGTAATATTTGCAATCTACATAGGAGTCAATAGCAGATACCAAGCACCATATGCTTATGAGAAACAAAAGCAAAATATTGGCAATCGCTGAAATCTCCAATATGACTTAATCATTTTAGTAAATGAAAACCGGTAACTATTTTAAACGGTTATTATATTGCAACAACTTAGCGGTGTTTATCCAAAAGACCATTGTTATAATTACAGGGACGTCAATAGGCCAAACTATTCAGGAAATATGATTTGAGTCGTCAAGGATAGATTTTGAGATCAATGTACGTCCGATGAGATTTAAAGGGAGTTGGAGGCGTAGGGACAGATTCGTTCGAGTACGCGATCATTTGAGAACAAATTATGTTGAAGCTTTATCGGAATTCCGGAAATTTGCGATCGGTACCGATTTTTCCTGGTTCTTTTTTATTGATTCTGATAAGTTAGCGGCCGGCACGGACATGAATATTAACTGACGAAAACCTCTTCGCTACTTTCCGAAAATCTTCGACATGTTGCAAATATCCGTAATATTCCGCATTGTACTCACCAGAAATTGCAACTAGAAAGACTACAATAAATCAATTAGCTACGGCTCGGGCGGGGATTTACCTTTTATCTCTGTAAGGGACCTAATGCCCCAGACTACCGGCTATTTTTTCCGGAATTCGAACTTGATACACTTGATATCCCTGAATTAAATATTTATATCCGCAATTTTGATCTCTAGAGTGCTGACTGTTAGTATTGTATTTGCCTGGAATGACTGTCGATTATGTGTTTTTAAGATTAAAACAAGCTTACGAAGAACTTTGTGTTTGCTTTTTTGTACGCTTTCTTTTTAAAAATGTATTGTCCGCCACGGACGCAACAATTGACCAAATGTACCAGATTGTGGTCTCTTTAAAGTGCTATGTTTTTACTGCCGTGATATCTTTAACAAACTACACATTATTGATCGTGGACGTTTTATACTCTTATTGAATTTGTTTCCCCAAAATATGCTCTTCTATTAGTAGATGTTTAGGTGACGATGTTCTAATTATAGATCTTACACGGCCAAGAAACACTAGATAGGTCTTTGCAAAGAGAGCTGTTGGATATCGTGAATGCGTTCAATGTGGCCTGTTTATTTCAGAAAGCTATGTGCAATGTTTTATGGGGATTTCTATCAAATTGCCAATTGCAAAATTTGATTTAATTCATTCGGACCTACAAGCGGGAAACTTCTTCATTAAAATTCAATGGGCTTTTAAGAAGTTCGTTGAAAGGCCAAATTTGACGTTAAACAGCAACGCCGAAAAAATTGCTACTCAGTCTTATTTATCACTTTTTTTGTAAGATTTACCAGTAGACGTTCTTCAGTGAAATTAAGCAAACACACAGTGCCGACAAATATGGAAGGGTATTTAGGTAAAAATTACATCCTTCTTTGTGACTGTGTCATGATTCTTGATGGTACTTTCAATTAGTATGTAGACACCTTTTCATGCTTGATGACACTTACATCTTGCCTGATGTCCAATGTCTATTTACATTCTGCTTAATGGTATCATGCATGTGTACAGATGCAACATTCTTGTTCGTTAATTGCATGCTGCATATGTGTATGTTGGTTTGTGCAGAGAGACTTGTGCAATAGGCGCAGTGCATAATGAAATCAAATATTAATGCGTTTAATAAATTAACGCGATGGTAAGATGTGAGTTTCACCCAAGCACAAAGCAACATACTATCATGCATGATACAATGATGTCAATTGACAGTCATTCCGAAATGCTACGGAGGACTACGGAAATTTACGGCGTATAACGGAAATTTTATGTTATAGGAGAAGTTGCGCACCTTTGTACGATATTTGCTACTGAACCGAAATTAACCGCGTGTTTGTAGACTTAACTTTTTTTTGGTTAATGACTAACCATAATTTTTGTACAGTAATTTACCTTCAATAACCAAAGAAAGTCTATGGATATATTTCAATATATGCTACTAATGCATGTATGCAGAGCTCCAGATAAGACGCTTAAAGTCGTAAAAAAATGAATTAAATTTAGTAAAAAAGTAGACTTAAATTCTGTGCGTACGGTTACACATTGGAAAAATAAAATAAGAATTCAAAATGTGTGATCATGCGTAAAACTCAATATCAATGCATATAATGTAAACATTTTATCAATGAGTTCCCTCTCGTCTAGGCCCTCATTACAATTATGAAATCAACAGCACTTTAATGTTATTATGAATAACAGACCATCTTTACAACAGTCGAAAAGCCGAACGTTTTCCATTATCTGGTCCTTTTATCGCAAAAAGTCTGCTGTAACCCGGCAATTGTCATTAGCTCTTCTTAGACTATAAACCTAAATGCGGATGTGCCAAAAATTATATTTACCTGAAAAAAAAGAATTAATAATAGACTTTAAGGCTGGATTATTATAGAGTGTAAACCAAGATTTTGCTGAAAAAGTTATCTGGAACTTTGCATGTATGTTGAGAGGAAATCGATTACATAATTTCAAATTTACTAGAGTACTTTTATATTGCACCACATAAAATGCTTTAACACTATAATATTGAAGTGCACATATAAACTTTATTATAGATGGGTAGGTATTTCGTGTCAATCTCTTTCACATATGAAAGAGCTGTTGGTCATGCTGCTTTAAGTACATATAGATGCATGACACAATTTAGATTAAGCAAAATAAAACACTAGGTATTTGCCAAGAGTCAAATATATACGAGCAGTAAGAGCGTAATCGTGCACAGCGAGACTTACTCATGTAGAATTGAAACTCTTATTGCTTTCTTTCGAAATAATTTCATGTGTCCGATCTAATATGCAATATGCCCGGTGTTTTTTTTTGCGGATTAATGTTCCGTTTTAGATCCATAATTAACGAATGCCTCAATATTTTCAAAAATTAACACCGGAATAATGTTCACCGACATTTTTTCATACAGATTGGATATAAATATTATAGAGCTTAACAAAAAATACATTAAGCCCTGTTCTCCCGGCACACGTGCTGGACACACAGGTGGTTAGCGTGTGGCTATGATAATAATTAGTGAAAACATCGTTTTGAATGATAAATAATCATATTAAAACGAAAAATCAAATTTTCTATAAAAAAAAAAATCACTACCGTTTAATGTATAACAAGGTATCCAACTCGAAATCATCCGAAAACGGGGTGCATCGTTTTGAGCAGCCATTACTAAATTAATTTTGCAGCGATTTTCATGACCCGGTCTTATTCAACGCAGAAATGAATTTCCTTTTAGGAAATGTATATATATTGTTATATTTCTACACATGCTGGGTCAAATTTTAAGAAATGAAGCTATACATAATTCGCTTGACCCAGTTGTTATCGATCAGACCGTATTTATGAATGAAATCTCCAGTTGTAAAGACACAACTCCGCATTGGAGCAATGAAATCACTCTTGTGTTTAAAATGTCAGTTGGTTGAAATGTATGTAAACAAAGGTTTGAAAATGCGCTGGACAGTTAGTTTTGATGCATAATTCTACGGCAAGCACGGTAAGAATGTTTTTTTCATACGTTTTATTGAATTATGGTATCGAGGTTCGTGAACTTTGCAGGGAAAATGCCCATTTCCCCGTGAAGATTTCAGTCATGAATACTGTCTGATCGATCACAGCTGGGTCACGCGAGTTGTGTATCGTGTTATTTTTTAAAAGTTGACCCAGTATTTGTAAAAATATTGCAAGACATATGCATTTCCAGAAAGGAAATTTATTTCTGCGTTGAATAAGACCAAGATCGTGAAAATCGCTGCAAAATTGATGAAGTAATGGCTGTTTAAAACGATGCATCCCGTTTTCGGATGATTTCGAGTTGGATACCTTGTTGAATATATATTTAACTTATTGTTTTAAGAAAAGTTGATTTTTCGTTATAATATGATTACTTATCATTCCAAAATATGTTTTCACTAACTAGTATTACAGCCACACGCTAACCACCTGTAGCTGGACACTTTTAAAAAACACTATACAAATTCAAGTACTTATGCACTTAATTGATTGTAAACAATGACGGTTGAAATCCGTGCGTGGGAATTTTTCTGGTAACCAAGAGCGACGTCAACGTTCATGACAAACCTGTTTATATGACATTTATTTATTGATTTTTTCCAACTTGATTGAAAATTATGTTTTATGACATTTTAATACACGTAGATGAAGTAGTTGTTTTCTCAACGAGGAGTACAATAGTTGTACAGTACTAGACACGAGTACTTGTAACTTTCAGGTTTCTCTGTATACCACAGACATTATATAGTCATAAAATGATAAATATGTGTTTATAGAAATTGTTATTATAGCATGGTAAACAGACTAGAGAAATCTGAAAGTTTCACGCACAGGTCTGTGGCAATGGGGGTTTGGGCTACTTTATAAATATGAGGTCGATATGCAATGCACATCGGTAGATTACGTCTACTGTAATTATTTGGACTAGGGAAGGGCCACAATTCCAACACATCAGCCCCGTTATGTTCTGAATAAAATACATGTATAATTTCTTGAGTGCCAATTGCATCTTACAAATATCAAAAACATTCACGGCAGTCAATTCATTGTGTAAACTTACTGGTCTTCATGGCAATAATGAACGTATTTAGTTTAATGGAGATTATATAACGAAGGGAACTAATTCAGCTTATTCAGTTTACTAGTCAAAATGATTCGGATGTTTTCGCTTTTTTCCTAAAAGTAATTTATTCAACATACGGAAATTAAACGCGCGCCACCTGATGTCATAATTTAGTAACTTGCATTCTGCTTACTGCCTGTTGCTAACTGCCGTTGTTAATGACGCTTAGTGGCAAAACCGATTATGACTGGTTTCAGGAATAATGAACACACAAACATTGGATAGTCACCAAGCATGTTGAAACAATCATCAAGTATAACCGATAGAGAACAAGCATGTTGGAACTGTCATGAAGCATGTTAGAATAAACATCACGCATAATGTAAATATTATTCATGAATGATGTAATGTTGCAGCAATCATCAAGTATAAACGAATAGACAACAAGCATGTTGGAATTGTCATAAAGCAAATTAGAATAAGCATCAGTTATAAATGTAAATATTCACCACGAATGATGTAACTTTTACCTAAATATCCTTCCATAGACATGTGTTGTTACTAAAATTGACATAGAGATTTGAGCATTGGGAGTGACCTAATCATACTGTGCTTTAGCAGTATTACGGAATACCGTTAGGGCCATCGTGGTTACACATTAAAATCCAGAGGGCGAGAACGCGAGAACGCGATAGTACGATGGCGACAATGTGACAATACGATGATGACAGGGTGACAATACGATGGCGACAATGCGATAGTACGATGGCGACAATGCGAGAACGCGATAATACGATGACGACAATCAGACAGTGCGATGACGACAGTGCGACAATACGATGGCGACAGTGAGATAGTACGATGGCGACAATACTACAGTTCGATAGTGCGATAATACGATGACGACAGTGCGAAAATACGATGACGACAGTGCGACAATACGATGGCGATAGCCGACAGTGCGATAGTACGATGGTGCCAATGCGATAACGCGATAGTATGATGGCGGCAATTCGAAAATGCGATGGCGACAGTGCGACAATACGATGGCGACAATGCGATAGAACGATGGCGACATTGCGATGATACCACGGCGACAGTACGATATGACTATCGCATTATCGCCCCCGTACTATCGCACTGCCGCCATTGTATTGTCGCACTGTCGCATTGTCGTCATCGTACTAGCGCGTTTTCGCAATCGTACGAACGCATTGTCGCCATCGTATTGTCGCACTGTCGTCATCGTACTTTCGCGTTCTCGCATTCTCGCCCTCTGGATTTTAATGAGTAACCACTGTGGCCCTAACGGTATTTTGTACAGTAAAGTGCGTAAAATCTGGTTTGGAATAACAATTTTTATGCCGAAAACAGATGTTGAAAACCCGACTTTGTTTTATAAGTAGTAGTCTAAATATACAATGAGTTTTCCGAGCATTAAATAAACATATTAAAATAAAATTCATGTTCGTATCAGTTGAAGTTCTTGTTAATAGTAGAAGCAAAGAACACAATAAAACGCTGATTGGGCTTACTAATTTGAGGCAAGAAAAAACACATCGCGCTATTATATATAACATATAACGCGCATCCGCAAAGTTCGAGCGCCCGTCTCGGTGCCGTCGTTTCCGGTGAAAGTTTCGCACAGGAGCTACCGAGTTTGGATATGAGACCACGACTCATGGCTTGACTTTATATATCAGTCAGCGTAGTACCTGACCAGACTGCGCGGTTGGACAAGCTAGGATGGACCAACTTCGGCCGCATATGACATAAGACCCATTTTCGCATGACGCGGGTCATCTGACCTTTATAATGTGTATATAGCTTTGAATGGAATTTGCACATAGTTTTTGGCATGGACTTATTGTTATGTTAATGTGTTGCACGCTTTCAAAAGCAGAGGGCATATATAAGATCAATTATACTACGGAGTTCATTTTCTGTTGCAAAATGAAATGCAATAAAGATTGTTACTCAGCGGTGTGTACAGTATGACAGCGTTGTCTGTCTGCGATGCATTTATACTGGTTCTAAGCTGGCATACTCACCAATTGGACGCAACCATCTGCTCGAACAAGAAATGATAAGTTCTACTAGCATAAACCTTTAATTGTAACTCATTTTAAAAATATTCATGTTATTTATATTATTCAATTAATTATTCAAAATTATAATTATTATTTCCTTTATTGTTGTTTTTCACATTAAGAAACTTATTCGGCTTACGAAACTGAAAAATCCCATTGGAAAAATATCCCATGGGAGAAAAAATCCCATGGGAGAAAAAATCCCATGGGATTTAAAAATCCCATGGGATTTAAAAATCCCATGGGATTTTTTTTTTTAAACACGACTAAACGCATTAAAATATCGTAGTTGTTCATCATTTCATAAAATATGATGTTTCTAAAAGTTTCATGAATAAATCTCTCAAAATAAGAAAAAAAACCCATGGGATTTTTTTCTCCCATTTTAAAATGGGATTTTTTTATTACTAAATATTTTTATATATAATTGGCATAAAACCAATATACAGTCCTTAAATAACGTTAAAATACTTGCAAACGCAAATAAAACACGTTTTTTAAAATGTTCAAAATCCCATGGGATTTTTCTCCCATTTGCAAATTATGGGAGAAAAAAAATCCCATGGGAGAAAAAATCCCATGGGAAAATCGGAAATCCCATGGGAAAATGCAAAAATCCCATGGGAACCCCAACTTTGCTTATAAATTTCATAGTGAAGAAAACGCGTTTTTTGAGTGAAAATAACCAATTATTAATCAACGATAAGACTTTTATCGCATACTATGTCTCAAAGTAGCAAATCTTTAAGAAAAAGGGTACTTAAGTTTGCGAAATTTCGGTTTCGCAAAGTTTTTCCGGTGGCCGTTTAACTTAAAAGCAATTAACTGTCACCAACACAAAACTGCTATATTACAGGTGATACATCGATAATAAGAGTAATTCTGTGTAATCAAGAAACCTACACAGTATGGAATGTTTGTTACAGGGAGATAGTAGTGAGACAGACTTTACTGACCTGAGAACATATCTGCATACAGTAAAATTGGGTATTTTAATAGCGAAACATATTTGAATATTTATTTATTGTTCAAATACTCGAATTCGGATATGCGTTGATATCTCTTAACATAATCATTGAAAATTGCCCAGATTGAAATGCCGTAGGGCAATGTGTTTTGTGATATAAATACATACAGAACTTGCGATGCCCTTATCAAGTTGAAATATGGAAACCGTACACATGTAATTTTTTCCAACATTTTAATTGATAACACATATATGAAAATTGACACCGATATAAACACCGTTAATATCTTATGAAGTAGAAATAACATCATAAGAACAAGAGAACACATCGGATTCCTTAAATAGTCTTAAGGGGAAAATGCATTTATGAGTATAATATCTTTTAATTAGAAATCCCCGTTAAAAAGCTATACAGAAGATCCATTATGTCTCCTCTAGGTAGGGTTTCTTTTTCACAAAATAAAACAGCATCATATGAAAACTTCCAAATCCAAAAAGTAAACTAGTTCAAAACATTGTATAGATATAGCAACTACAACAACACAAAGCGTAGATGACAATAACAAACAGGTTATAACACTTAATGCATGCAAAGCTTATAAAAACCAACATGTCGCGTGTTTATATGATTTCATGTTAATCCGTTGATTATTTGTATGTAATAACATTGTACAATTTAAATAATTTACTGAACAACAAATTATATCTTTCATTTTGAACTGCACGTTATTTCGATTTTCCTTCAAGCGATCATTGCGTTAATCAAAACACGTTTTATATCAGATATATCGTTTCACCTTCTTGTTGTGTTACAGGCGTAGTGTACGTAGCAGTTACATAACAACACTTACATATATATATACGAAAAAATCATACCAAAATGCTTCAATGAACTATTTGAGTAGTCTGCACACTTTATCAACAGAGGTATGATCAACATGAAGTATGCATCCTTGACAATAAATTAAGTTAAATCAACGTTGATAACACGTTCGCCAAATGTACTTTTGGCTAAATGGTATAATACCTGTTGCTCGAGTGGTAAACTTTCATCTGGTGTACCTGTTTCTGTAATAAAAATACGTATAGTATAAGTTGTATTTCTAAATGTTGTTCTGAATTTCTATCCCCCCCCCCAAACACACACATACATCGACAAAGGCATCGCTGTTGTTTATATGATGTTATGAATGGAGATGTTGATTACAATATTGCTAAAGCTAGTATGTGTAGTTTTAGTAATATATACACTTTTATTGGTTCGATACAATAATAGTGTTGGTATGTTGAATTAGCGAAACATACGATCATACTTACATGTAAATACATATTAGATATTAACCTTCGTCCATAAGTATAGGTAAATATAACATATTAATTGACATGTAAGTCCTCTTGTGCATAAACTCTTTAAAATATGGTTTTAAAATGCTAATAAGATAATGATGTTTTTAAATATGGAATCTGTTATCTTTTATATATTTTGTTCAAAAGCTCTTGGACCATTGTCATCCCTTCTCAATCCAAAGTTTGGTCCGTAATCTGGTCGAAATTTGAGTTGCCTGTGTTTCCAAACATTGAATTCGAACATTCATTTCATCTTTTGTCATTTCTAGTCCACATGAACGGCATGTTTATCCAACTGCATCGTGTATATAGCTAACATGTTAATGTTAAAATTAAAACACGAATAAAACTAGTGGCATACTGTAGTTTGTTAAGAGTTTTTCATACACAAAAACACATACTATCACAGTAATGATTGTCCGGACTTAAACTTTATCATCTGGAAAGTTGCATATGAACAGCCTTTGACAATGTGTTCAAGTGTGGGTCTATGGCTGTACTTCTGGAAAATGTGAGCCACGGATGGCCATTCGATCATTAAGTTTTCACATGATATCTAGAAGACAATTAGATCTATTATAATTTTAAATATGATGATAAATGATGCTGAACATATATTTAAGTCAACGGGTCAGAGGTCACAGTCTATTTGGCTTACATCATTAAATTCGTTTACGCATGATATCCTGAGACTGCTTCGACCACCGATAATCCATATAGGTTACGTTCTAAGAACAAACGACAAATATTAATCTTGAAGTCAATAGGTAAATGGTTAATAACGAATTTACTTGAAAGCGTATTTGTATGCTTGCATCTTTGGAGAAAAGAACGATACTTATCACCTTTGAGGACAATGGTTAAAGATGGTTGGATTGCTGGACCTCTACAGAAGGTTTCCTATTTAACGCTTTGATCTACTTTCATCTAAGTAAGAAGCGAGATCCTTCGAGAAAAATGCACTGGTGCATTTAACTATCATAACAACTGTTAGAGGTCTTTTTTTAATGGCAAAACTACAAAAATAATCATTTGTAAGCATATTAAAATTAAAATAAAGTTTGTTGGATTTGGTGGAATATCGATTTTAATTCACGAGTGATCATAGAAAAAATATGTTTTCTATGATGACTCGAGAATTTAAATTGATATTCCACCAAATTCATCAAACATCCTCTATTTATAAAGGATTTAGACAGATATAAGCTCTATCTATTTTAAGATAAATGTGGCCATGAACTATTAAACTAACCACTTCAAATCGTCACATATTAACGACTAAATTTCACGGTCGTCGTATATATACTTTCCCATTATCTCTCATATAAAGCGAGAATAAACTATTTTTATATGTGTTAAATTGTAATATAGTGATAAAAATATGTTACAATAGCACACAATAGTCAAGTAAAATTATACATATAAGACCAATTTCATCAAATGCAGCAAAGACAAATAAGCGCCCCGAGCCGATTGTGACAAAGATATTTCGTACATATTTTCCTACAATAACCGAAGCATTCGTCTTTTTATTAGGATCGAAGTTAGTGATCGTGTGTCGTATGAATAGATATCATTGCAGGAAATTACAATGATCGGTAAAACTAAATTAAGATTCACATCGTACATGCATGATATACATGTTGGCGAATTCGACTGTACAGACATTTTCGATTTCAGAATTAAATATCTGGCTTATTTCGCATTTTTCGATACATGTTGTTCTTAACTTTTATTTTAATTTATATTGAAATATATGTACATGTATAATAAGTTTTTTAGACATGTTATATAAATTCATAAATATTTGACAAAATCGTATCTTGCTTTAAGCATGATATTTACGCTTTCATAGATCAATACATGTCTTTTGAGACAGAAAATGGTCGTTCAAATATTTATCTATCTTGTAAGCTCCTAAAAAGATCAAAAGGACCAAGATTATCGATAACGCGGTTTTTGGGATCCCATCATAGCTATATAAAAATAGAGTTTGTATAAATATCGACGATGAATACCCTCGACGTACCGAGTTAAAATGTGTCAAGTTGAAACGCTATTTGCATCAACATAACCCATTCAATACCTAACACTCACAGGCTTCATGAACAAACTCACAGCTCGTTTTCCCATGAACCAAAATGATATTAACCATAAAATCATTCACATTTATTCATATGTCTTTCTTTGTATACACATTACATTCTTCTATTTATAATTCATAATAAGTCCATTACTTATATCAAGACATTCTAACGAAAATTATAATTTTACTTGCGTGTTTACAAAATACTACATGAACAAAGATCTATTAAATAATCTCTGCAATAAATGAAAATCGAAGTATCCATAGCGACCATTGATATATGTGAAATACAATTGATACATCAATTAAGACATTATTATTTGACTTAGCAAACACGCATCAATATTATACTATATCCGTATCACTGTAAAACTCCCAGTCTGCTTTTCCAAAATAACAACTGGGATGATAATATGCTGAGATGACAAATTATAAAATCATACACAACTATGTTCATGTCATACCAGAATACATATTTATTCTTCCGTTTAATCATATAAGTATTAACAAGTTGACAAACATTTTAAAGTCATCTTAGTTAGAATGGCAATTAATAATTCCGTGGAGTCAGGTCATTTTTATCTGTATTCCATATAAATAAGTATTTACTTCAATCCGAATAACAAGTAAGTAATCATTCGAATACGTTTATATATTATATGTAAAATTAATATATGCATAATACACACGATTAAGATCGAAACTCCTTATTTCTATAACGCGCTAACTTAAGACTTGGTTTTCCAACATTTTACTTATTTTTAGCATGTATTCCTATGAAAAGAGAACGTTCTCATATTACATTTAAACCTGTTTAAACACATCGACACAAAGCCGTTTTAAATTGTATGTATGCACATTTGGCATGATGAAACAGAAACACATAAACACTATCTTAGGTATTGTAAGATATTTGTGAATATTAAGGGGCTATACGCACGTTATCTTGAAAACCTTTGCAAGTGTTTTGCAAAAGTGATAATTTGACGAAGAAAGCGGTACAACCGGTGGAGTAATCTGAATCCAATTTAAAAAGCAAATGATCGGTTCCCTCCCTTTAAAAGATTATATTGTATCATTTCGTCAACTTGTATTTTTTTCCTCTGTACACTAGTGCGGTGTGAGATACATAACATACTTTTTTATTGAAATACTTCCAAAATATAGAAAAATTGAAAATATGGTTTAATATCAATATAATACGATATGACGCAGATGGCTGAATTTATAAGGGTCAGAATTTAAAGTCACTATCACGCTCACCAATACATACGGCTACTGTATTATGCTATATAAAAACATTCGACAACAAGTAGTACCATACGATGGTTAATTACAATAGGAAGACCCTAAAAACAAGTAACATTGGTGTAAAAACGTTATATTACAAGCATTCGGCAAGTTTTAAGCATCTAAATATCTAAATCTCGTTCCACGATGTAAGCTACTTTCGCTTTCGAGTCAGGATCGGATTCATTCGGTTTGCGTTCATTTGCATAATTTATACAAGCCATTTTCGCATTCGCTAAGTTCCAGTTACCCAGAATTCATTTTGATTTCACAGAATGATTATTCATGAGAGCTACGTCATGCTTCCAACGCTTACCGTATCCAATCTCGTGTTCGACCGTAAATGTTCGGATATTTCACGGGAGATATAAATGGAATTATTTGTGGCCACAAAAAAATAAAAACGAGCATTTTGTATCTCGTTAAATCAATTCTACCAGACAACATCTAACGTTGAAATTCTGCTTAAAGGAACATTGATTTGGCGTGGTCGGTGTTTTCACACATACAAACAGAACGATAGACGGACAAAGAGACAGACGGACAAACATCCCTGATTCCAGTATATTAGGAGAAAAAAACTACCTTCGCTACAACATTTTTGCTCGAAGAACGTTCAAAGTGAGGCTCCCTTGCGGGATCAAAAACTAAGCCACAGAATGTTGCGAGTTAAACATTCGCTTTTTCCGAATTCGAAGTTTTCATGTTGCCGATAAAAAAATATTTAACGAAAACGGGGCTGTGATTTGTTAATGACGGGCGGGGTTTTACATTACTCAAACTCATTACTCATGCATACTAGCTCATTCTTGTATTGTGCTGTTAACATGAGTTTCATGCAATATCATTCTCTGTGAATAATGTCTGATGATAAAATACAATGATTTATAACCTCTCTGTGTATTCAGTAGTATCATGACGTACTAAATAAATATTGTGCATTCACTATCTTTTAAACTCCCTGTGCACGTAACGATACAGTTTTATGTTAATGCATAGTATTAACCTTGTAATCCGACACAATTTCTCCAACATGTTGTCGCAATATGAAAAATCGTTCGTGCCTTTAAATATTGCATGAGTTTCGGTAAAAAACGTATTATACGAATGGTTCTTCGCATTTACATCATTACGTTACAACAGGATATTAACACATATCGAGGTTGATAGGACTGAGTTTCGGAAAGTACAACATTGCCAACATATCGGATTGTTTGATATTCTATGAACACGACGAACTTCGAAGTTAATATATGGTTGTTTTATGTGCTGCATTAATATGTATATAATTGTACAGATGTATGATGACTTTAATGGATAATTACGAATTTTGTTATGTTATTCATACATCTGGGGTATTGCAACTAAGGTTTTGCGAGCCTTATATTCACATTAAACATTAAGTTCTGCAAAATTAATGATTTAATTTATGCAAATGAACGCTGAAAAAACGCGGAATGACAGGTGATGTAGCTAAAATAAATTACAACCAATACAATCGGTTCAATCTATTGAAATGATAACAGGTCATGTTTAAATTTAAATTTGCATACAGGTGTTTTGTACTGTTTTCGCTGTTAAGTGAAATTCATCAGTGCTCTTTTTTTCAAATAATCAACAATGTAATAAATTCCTATATATGGTATTCTATAGTTTTCAGCGTACTGTACTGTACAAACACCTGTAACATTATTACAATCAAAAGATAAATATGTTCTATTGTATTACACATTATTACGTAGTTGCAGAAATGTATTTAAAGTTGCAATTACTCTACACAATCGCCGTATCATACTTGGTCGATTGTATCTATCATCATGTTTAGAATGCCTTATTTTTAGGAAATGTTCGGTAGCTACCAATTTGAAAGCTCAATATGACAAGTGTACTTGCCGCTAATTTTGAACTACGTGTTTTAGATGTTAGTTGAAGTTGCTTGATTCCAATAACCATACCGAACCATAATAAGGTTTGTAGTCCCACGACGAAATACTATTTTATGAAACGTCCTTCTTCAATGTTGTTTGTGCCTCAAATTAACTGTTCAAAATCTGTGAGATATATCTGTAACTTAACAGCTCCTGATAACTTCGACAGTCTTTTTCATTTACATCTTTTATGCATATTAACAAAACGCTACTGAGCCATTCCTCAGGTCAAATAAAAGTGAAATTGTAAGAAATCCGCATACCATCAAATAGCGGTGTCCTTTTATCCTGACCGACAAGAGAAAAAACCGTTTTGCATACATGTGTTTGTATTTGGCTATTTATAGAAGTAAATTGACCCTTTAAAGGGGCCTTTTCACAGATTTTGGCATTTTTTAACTTATTCATTAAATGCTTTATATCGATAAATGTAAACATTGGATCGTAAAAACTCCAGTAAAAAATCAAGAATAAAATTAAAAAAAGGAAAAGAACATTGCCCGGACCAGGTTTCGAACCAGTGACCCCTGGAGTCCTGCCAGAGTCCTGAAGTAAAAACGCTCTAGCCTACTGAGCTATTCCGCCGAGTACATATACTATTAGTATTTTATACCTTATATAAGCAATCTTCGTAGTTTCACAAAATTTAACGACAAAAACAGAACTCTCCAAATTATTCAATCGTTTCGCGTTGCAACGCTTTATAATTTTTAGGTTTTAAAATCGTCAAAAGATGCATATAATGGCTATATTAGACCATGGTAAATGTTCAGTATTACTGTTTCCTCACAAAAATCAAAACTAAAACGAAAATTTGCGAATCTGAAACAACTTTTTTCAATTTTGTCAATTTACCAAAGCGTGAAAAGATCCCTTTAAACGGAATACCCGTGGTTGCCGAGCTACCCCTTTCAGTGAATAAATTTCAAAAATCAATACATTACTGATTGTGAACTTGAATGTGTTTTATGTTAACATAGTTCATTTTGACTCACTCATAACCTGCGCCAAAAGCTCGTCTTATTCAAGGGATCTGAAAGGGATATCTTAAAGGTAAATACACGTTTTGCGCTTGAGTAATTTATTTTAATGTTCGATTGCTTTCTTGTTTAAAATATGCAACATTTGGGAGTTGTTTCATAGACTATACCCACGATAATATCATATAAGTTAAAGAATATGCTAAATATTCATACTTTTAATGTTTAATTACGGACTTTTGACGTCAATTGACTCATTTATAATTTCACGAAACCACCGTGTACCTTACAACAGTAATGCAAACATTTGAAGAGACGTGTTCAAAGATTTCTGTGTATTAAACAAATTTTTCACAATACAATTTCTAACATAACTGCAACATTTAGATCGTTTAATATTTATAATGACAAGCAAAAATATTGTTTGTAATGTGTCTTTCTTAGAATTCGTATGCGGGACCTCCTGAATCAAAATCTAATCCCCAACCACTGGCACTAGACAAAGCAGGCTTTTAAATGGAGGATAAAACGCCATGTTCGAAATCCACGTTTTAAATTTGTTTAAATTATCGATAAAAATCGTTACAAAAGATGTATTTTTTCCGATATCAATTAAATAACGAGCGAGCATCTATTGGTATATTTCAGTCAGGAATAGTATTTTGCTTTGATTATTATAATGTGTTTACTATTTTTAAATGTGCGATATTTTTATAAATTGTAATTTTGCTAAGCTGTAAAACATGCCCCTATTATATGCTACACATATGATCACACGATACATTGCTTAATTGTTCTTCATCCCCATGTTTAAACGCCTAATGCCCATTATTTCGGTTATTAAAATAGAAATATGCCCGGAGCTGTCTGGCAGTATTTTGGGTGTGTGTACGCTAAAATAGAGTTGTATGCAACCTGACTAAATGGTCACGTTTGCTAAAAAAGAATATGTTTTGTCTTAAAGTTTATACAGCTTTTGACCTAGCTCAGGCAGTTGAAATGATGTCATTGATATGTTCTGTACTTAAAGAAATTAGTTAAACGTTAATAAGACGACACCTTAAATAATTTCTTTAAAAAGATGTATTGAGCATAGTCTGTATAATTGTTTTAACATATTAAATGCATATTCAAGCTTTAAATGTGCAGTGTAATAGAAGACATAACGTATCACGGTTGTCCTCCTTTCTTTGCAGTGAATTCGGTCTGTTCAATTTGTTTTGACTGACTGCTTGGTCTCTATCATGCGAGGAGTTCCTCAATATTGTCTATACTATTAATAATAAAAGTTATATTTAGTGAGTGTGCTGAATCGAAATGGCATTATATTATTAATTTGGACAACGTTTACAATTGTATATTAAATATATAATTTAAACAAACTGTTACTACAATGTTGTACATTGTGTTGAAAAATGTTGAACACTGATTTTCAATTTTATATCAATAATTTATATGTACCAGTCTTTATAAAACAATTTCTTGTGCAAACTAAATGAACAACAATACAATGAATACATGTAATGTGTTGAACACAATTTAATCAGTGTTAACAAAGGTAATCCATGTAACAAACGCGTCTTTGTATGCACACGTTCCTGTTTAACGCACGCGATCTCGAGAACCATTTTTGTCGTTATCGTATGAAAATGAAAATATAAACACTCAAGCCTGACATGCATCGTTTTTAAAAGCGAGCGATAACGGAGTTAGCACGGAGTTATCGCAATAAAAACAGCTGTCGCTGCAGAAATAAAAGCAGGTGTCGCATCTCGCCTTACCTGTGTATTGCACGGTCAAATCATCTTTCCAGATATGCACTCACGCCTTTGATCAGACTCCCCACGCAAACATGCATATAATTATAAAATTAAGCTTGAATGTTGTGATTACACTATCAGATAGAATAATGGGACAGACACCAGAAGCTTGATTTTAATGCTTACGTTATTGAGTTTTTAATTAATTAAAGTATTAAAACTTTTAACAAATGAACTACTACTACTACTACTACTACTACTACTACTACTACTACTACTACTACTACTACTACTACTACTACTACTATTACTACTACTACTACTACTACTACTGCTGCTGCTGCTGCTGCTACTACTACAACAACAACTACTACTACTACTGCTGCTGCTGCTGCTACTACTACTTCTACAACTACCACATCTACCACAACTACCACCACCACCACCGCTAGTATTACTTGTAGTATGAGTCACACCTTTCTGAATAGCCATTCAGTTGTGAATTGATAACATGAATGTAAATGGCATATTTTAGCTAATTACTTCCTGTTTTCTAAATAGCTTTCAGTGTTAAATCACTGACAGGACGTTAAATTACATTGTTAAATGCAGAACTAGAATCAGTTTCCTAGTGGCATCACTTAAGCATTTCAATCCCGAAACTGTAATATTATTGTATTGAAAGAAGCTTGAATCATCCTCAATGTGTAAGTGCAATTTGAACAGGGTTCACGACACCGTCACACATTCAAATGATCAAGAAAATAATTACACTTAATGTTGCGTGTCCACTTGAGATAGCTGGCAATACGAAAAACAAGATGTTTGGTTAATAAAGACCCGCCGCATACGTTGTATCACGACCGCTTAGATTTTCGATCTCCGCAAAAACAATTGTGTAAACAATACCGTTTTTAACCCGGAGAGAAAACAATGGGAAATAACGGTCGTAAAGCGACGAACGCCAAGTACAGTTAAACATTGTATTTAAAGCAGTAGACGCTACATTGAGCATTTTATTTTCGACCACGGATGATAGAAAAATGATTAAAGGGACTTGTTCACACTTTGATAAATTGACAAAATTGAACAAAATGTTTCGGATTTGCAAATTATCATTGTAGTCATGATATTTGCTTAAAAAAATACCAAATTGTTTCCATGCTCTAAAATTTCCATTAAATGCAACTTTTGACGATTTGAAAACCTGAAAATTATAAAGCGTCTCAGACGCGAAATGAGTTATTTTTAGTCAGAAATTGTAAACGGGATCCCAACTAGTATACCAGAATGCAGCATGCGCATGCGCGCTGCGCTTATCTGCTTTTGGTTTACAAACAATGTTTCTCATTTCTGTGATCGAAAATATAAAAAAGAGAAACAAAAGCCGGAGCCAGCGACATCGCTTGAATTTATTCAATCTTGGCGACAAGACTGAGTGTTTGCAGAACCATAGGAGTATCGTTGGAAGAGACGAAGACAGGGTAATGGCTTAAACACACGAATTGTAAGTCATATTTTAGAAGCTACGTTTAGTTTTTGGCAAGTGTTGCCTGTTAACAAAGGAATTTTAGCAAAAGTTTGGATAGGTATTTAGTTTTATTGTATGGATATTATACTATGCAACGAAACCAGATACGTACTGATTACATAATTTCTTCATTGCGCATTTTAAAATAAGCCTTTATGCCCCTATGCCAAGATGTTCGTATCAATTTAATGAATTCGTTATAACTTATAAGGAACACTCCAGCACGAGTCAAATGAAGCATAAAATTAATGATAAATGATGAATTATGAATGAATAATTTATTCGGTATATATTATATTATAACATATACTGGTATGCAAATGTATATGTTATATTATGTAATAAATTATCATGATATGATTATATGATTATAAAGTTTATTCCCTGATTTTAACATCAATTTTGTTGTTTCTTTAAATTGATATGTTATCAATTTTATATTCTAAAACCAACCTTCTTTTTATGGTATTTTGGAAGACGTGCCGGCCAAACTATTGCAAGTTTGACTGTTCAGCATAATGTTAGAACAACAAACTCTTCACCTATGCACAGTCATCAGCCCCCGCCAGGTCCTGGCCTGTCATTTGTGTCACAAGGAAGTACCACACCTGGTCATGTGTCAGGAATTGGAGAGATAACATCTTACTTAGAGAATGCAAACAACCCTGTCTTAGCATATTTTAATTGATAAAATAATATATTTATATTCAATAAGATTCTTTGTGCTTCCTAAAGTTCTTTGGTAATATAATTGCTTTATCATTTTTTTTACCAGAAACTATTTATGTTATGAAAACCAGAGGCTTCCGATAGCTGGTTTGTTTTCTGAACCGTTCAGATAACTTGCAATGTGATTGGTCATGAAATTATTAATGCCATTCTCCTCCAATCTCTAGTAGTACAGTAATTGTCAGTTAGTGACTCAAGTATGATAACTTCATCATATAATAAGCTCATACTGGTGAATCAAGAAGCCAAGAAAAGTATTGGTAGGTTCATAAGTTAATACTGTTGAATCAAGTAGCCCAGAAAAGTTTTGGAAGGTTCATAAGTTAATACTGGTGAATCAAGTAGCCCAGAAAAGTATTGGTAGGTTCATAAGTTAATACTGGTGAATCAAGTAGCCCAGAAAAGTATTGGTAGGTTCATAAGTTAATACTGGTGAATCAAGTAGCCCAGAAAAGTATTGGTATGTTACCTGATCGGCATGATATGAATAAAATAATGTTTAAAATAGCAAACAAATTTCATACATAGTTTTTATGATAAGTTTTAGTGTACATTACAAAATTACAAATATGCTTATATGTTATTCCAGAGTAAATTGAAGGCAGCCAACAATTGGACGGTGGTGCCAATCAATGAAAAGAAGGGATAAACGTTCATGCACTGAGTACACAGAGATCATCAAGGAAAAACCCTTCGATCAAAGTTCGTTTTTGATTCAGCTTATCCAAAGCTGATTGCCTCTACAATTGCCCCTTATATATCCACCTGCGGCTAATGAGGAGCTGCAATATCCAATAGGTAACGGGCAAGCAACCCGGAAACAATATGAAGATTTATTCATACAAATTGGTTCATGGTGTATGTAACTATGTTGTTTTAACTAACTTCAACATACCATTATTATGAATAAAAAATTGACAAAGCTGAAATCAATGATAACTGACTATGGGTAGGAACATGTTGTGTGAATTTGGCAGCATGGTTTTATAGGATGTATACCATTGAGTATGAAAGTGCATGTGTGACCCTGGCTGTTTTTTCAGTCAATAGATGACTTTAGTATTTGAAATGATGCTCGAATTTATTTGTGTAATATGAAGGCGTGACCAAATGTGTGACATTATGGTCGACTGTCCTGTCATCATCATGGTGATAAAATGTGATTTTTATAAGTGAACTGCTTATAAACATAGGTCAGAAATAGCATTGATAAAAGACTGATGAACATAGCATACAAGTGCCCTGAAATGCCATGTGAATATGTATTCGAGTTTTAAGTGTGTACGGTATTGTGAATTTTGTTAATTGTTTTGTTATGAAATACAGGATCCAAAGTATTCAATCATAAATCACTCTTAAAAAGAAGAATAAGTAAAAATAAAACCTTAAAAATAATAAAAATAAAAACCTTGTCTGGCAAATAACTACATAAACAATGGGCCAAGGTCCAGATTTTTTTGTCACAAGTCAAGACCATTAACAGGAATTGTTGACTCTTATAGGTGTTATGTATCATGATTTGTGTTAAGTTTTTTTATGGAAGACCCATGATCAAATATGGTGAATTACTTGTTTTGTTATTACAATAGAGGATCCAAAGTATTTGATCATAGGTCACTATGAAACAGAAGAATTTGTGAAAACCTTGTCTGGCAAATACCTAAATAAACACTGATCTCAGCATTTTCCTTATTTTTCGTCACAAGTAAAGACTATGAACAGGAATTATTGACTCTTTTAGGTATAGTCAATGTTGAGTGCGTGCTGCACACCACATTTGTTTATGTTCCATTAACAATGACATCAAAGCACAATGCTATATATAGATTATGTATTGTTTTCCATTGTTTATCAGTCTATAAACAACCATTTATTGTAATAGCCTTACATAAACTGTCATAAAGATGATAAAGTGCTGTTTATCCATAAATAAAAAATTGGTGGAATTCAGATATAATTTGATCTGTCAAATGTTGAAAGTTGGAAACATTTATTCAAAATGTTATCAATCATAGTTTTGTTTCATGAATATAGAGTATTATGTTTTGTGTTCATTATGTTATGGATTTTGTTGTTTGGTTTAAAATGTTTTAATAAATAACATGAAGAAATAAGAAGCTAGTTGTTCAATTTTGATTTATTATTACCTGTATATTACAGAGCAAAACATTACTGCAAGAATGTTAAGTGAACACCTTATTATAATACATGTTGAGTTCAACACTGAACAAAAGAATACGCATCAATTAAAAACGACTCATAATACATTATTATATGAAACTGCATAATGATTCAAAAGTTAAAGAGCATATAGACAGCTAAAACCTATATAGGTGAGCCTTGCCCTGGGAAAATGGGGCTTAATGCATATGCGTAAATTGTCGTACGAGATTAACCTGTGCTGATCATACTAATCAGGCAGACAATTGCTGCTTTATTGTATTTTTTGTTGAAAGGGAGTCTCTTACAGAAAATCCACATAAGGCGGAAAGTGTTGCCCCTGATGAGCCTGTGCAGTCTGCACAGCCTAATCTTGGACAACCTTAAGTACATGCATTAAACCCCCTTTTCCCAGAGCGAGGCTCAAATATTTATTAAATGATTGATTAAGTCTTCCACATAACATCTTTTAAGAAACTTTCAGTAAAACATGCTTATTTGATGACAGACACGGCAAAATCAGTAGTAAATTCATAGTATTAATTTGTGTTACATTATAATACTTACATATTGTTGCTGGTTATAAATTTGGCAAAAGTTTGAATATGCATTGCTAAAATACATGTTAATTTTCTAAGAACTGCCCCTTTTATTTAAGGAATACTGTATGTATGCCCCAGTAATATTTCTGACAAAAGAGCAAGATAAATAAATAATGATTAATAGAACAGTAAACTTGGTTTTCATTTTGTATACAAAGGATAATTATGTTCTTATTATTTACACTTTATTGATAGAGATAAGATTACATCATTTAATAAAGAATGCATTACTGAAGATTTAAATTTAAAACAACCGTTTATCCATTTAAATGTTGCAAGCATTCTTAAACAACAAGACTAGAAAAGCTGTTTACAATAATCATATTAACTACTTCCTTTCAAAAAAAGGCAGGTACAGTTTTGTTGTCGTCCCGTTGAAGGTGTCCATGTATCCAAAGGATGTACTGTGATCAATCTGTGTCCTTCACATCTTCAGTGCCAACACGTTGTTCCGAAACGTTTCCTGGATAAGGACGGTGAGAGGATCAGTCACCACTTAACCTTTTTTTGAAAAATATGAACACATAAAAAAACTCAAAACCCCTTGCTAAATATATATATATATTAGCTGTTATTGTCCAACTTTTAAGATGCAGGAACATAATGGCCACTGTTTCGACAGTAAATGAGTTATATTTTCTACAATTTTGATTTTAAGCTGAGACAATTACATGAGTAGTTTTACGTGTTCTATTTTCATATTACAAGCAACAATATTTGATAAAGATAAAATGCATTACTAATTCCGTTAAACAGGCCCACAGACAAATAAATTATTTGAAATAGATAAAGTGCATTATTAATTCTGTTAAACAGGCCCACAGAAAAATAAACATGAAAAATGGGTCATATTCAACAACAGTAAACATACTGGTCTCTGGCTTGTACAGTATTTTCAGGCCATGCCACAACAAAGCTGCTCTTCATCATGGTCTACCAAATGGACAATTCTTGCAAACACACCATCATGGTTAGCTTGAGGATGGTCCAAGCTGGGCCAGGACAGGCTGTCAGTGATAACTGCTGACTGTCTGGCAGCAATTTCCTTCAACAGCTCCTATGCTTCCGTATAAGTAAGGTGGTCTATGATATCCTTGAAAAAACATTTCTGCATTTAACAATAAATGTTTTGAACATAAAGCTAAGAATTTTGACACAAGATGTAGCTACATGTACATATAGAATTTTTGTTATTTTTCATGACAACATTTTTTAACAATACTGTCAGTTTTTTTGTAAAATTTCAATATTCACCTAGTGTAGTGTAGGATCATTTTTTAAATTCTTTGCTCATGTAGCAACATAGTTTTACATACAAAGACTTTGTTTTATATATCAACAATTAGTGCGTTGAACTGTGTTTTTTCTGTTTCCATTCAAGAATATTGTGATATGACATATATTTTTTTCAATGAAATCTCAACTTGCCTGAATATCTAAAAACATTATCTACAAATTATTTCAATATTCTCAAATGAAATCAACAGAAAAAAAATGCAGCTAAATAAGTATACCTTTTCTGTTTCTTGTACCAAAGTGACAACATCCAGTGATCCCTTCTTCATAAACTTCTTGGTTTAATTATGGTTGTATCCTATTGAAAAAGTAAATACACAATTTAAACCACTTTTAAAACTATTTATGGTCTCTATTTAAAAAGTGAGTTGTAAATATGTGGTATTATTATCTTATAAGTTTTCTTCGACATTCAGGAAATCAAATCTTGAGGATATTCAAAACAATTGAAAAAAGAGGAATATCCAGAATATTGTTGGCTTTTACAAATATAATGATACATGCATTTCAGATGACCTGTATTTGATTTATTCAAAATACAATGCACTGTTGAAATACACATTTATCAAAATATATACGCGCTTTGCTAAATTAACAAAGAATATAAAGATAAAATACTTTAAATAAAGAAACAATAAGATGCACGAAAATAAATTGGTTGGAGCGAGTGACCATATGTTTGATGCGAGTTTGTTTTGGGGCAAGTTGGTATTGGGGCGAGTTGTCTGGCGCCAGCTACATGCATTTGATGCCATGAATTACTAAACTGTGTTACTATTTTCAAAAATATTTTGGTTATTCAGTTTATTTATAAAAAAGCTGTGCAGAAAAAACTGATATAAATACATTAACCCTTTGCATGCTGGGAAATTTGTCATCTGCTAAAATGTCATCCGCTGAATTTCTAAAATGTTATCATACCACATCTAGCGTTTAAATTGTGGCTATTGCTATAGGAAACACTGAACTTTTAGGTGTAAACTTTATTTTACAAAATACTTTACGAAATTGTTGTCGATTTTGAGCGTTATAGAGACTTTAATATATAATTATACTGATAAAACACACTATATTGACATTTGGGCACCACTTCATTAGTTGCGCAGAAAACAATTATGGTGTACATGATTGACACACTGTTTGACATTATCTGTTTATTAACATATGTATTAGAATAAAGTTGTTTCAAAATTTCAAAATTAAAGGGTGTATACAAACTATAATGAATCTTTATTGTGTGTGGGTCTAACATCTTAATCAGAACAGAACTGCTCTGTTCGTGTTAATCAACCCGAATAATTATTTTGAGGTTACGATATTTGACATATATTTAAATGATATATTTCGAACATATGTGATGATACATTTGATGTGAAATTTCAAATATTTTTGTTTTGTATCTTCTAGGCTTTTTGAATTTGATTGGATACCATTTTTAGAATCATATCTTATTTTCAGTAACTAAATGTTATCATTTCACATCCCGGGATCATTGTATTGTGTGTTCACGTTAGTGCTTGCAAACAAGTTATGAAAGACATACAACTACGATAAGGCTTTTAGGGACTGTAACTGCATTGTTTGATGACTTTGTAAGTAACGATACTCGTTAGGCATTAGAATCGTAGCCGCAGACTCGGCCTCGGTGCTATTTTGATGAGCAACCGTTTTGCGGGAGTTAGCTTTTGTACCAAAATTAAAAAAAACAAACATTTATAATCTGTTTCTGCCTAACACATGGCATTTCCTTATTTGTATCGTATTTTTATGTTTTGAAGATGTACAGTGTAGAAGTTTATAATACAAGTTATTTTAGGTTGTGTTATGTTGAGGTTGAAGATAAATGTACTGTTATAGTTTATTTAAATGTATATTCAATAGAACAAAATGTCCCCATTTAATAATCACATCTGAGGTCTATTAAATGGACAGCTTCTGTCGCACCTGGAACCACTCAACACATACAGTTTCACACACTGTTGTTACTTTCATGAACATACTAAGGCATTGGGGAAGCAGACAAAGACAACGAGCGAGGCCTGGTATTGTAATGCGCATGGGGGGGGGGTAGAGGGCTAGGGTAAGGGTAAGGGTCAAGGTTAGTGGTCGGGTTTGGGTTAGGGTTAGCCTAAACCCTAACCTTAACCCTAATCCGACCCCTAACCCTTACCCTAACCCTAACCATAACCCGGGGTTATCTCCCCTATATCTGGCCTCGCTCGTTTTAGTTGTCCGCTTCCCAATGCATTGGATATCGAAACGTATCAATGCGCACAATATACATCATAACTTAGTATTGATATCTGTTAAACGAAAATAATAGGGAATTAAGTAAGCATATCTCCATATGATAATTTGCACATGTATGTTAAACATGTGTAAATAATGATATCTTCGGAGAGAAGTTTAACAGTAATGTTGGTGTTGATTTGATATCAAATATGATTTAATAAAACATATCAAGATGAAGTTGGAAAGTGTCCAGACAAAATAAATTCGACTGAACCTTCCGAATACGACGCCGAGAGTTCTTAGCCGAATACGCCTATCCTCACCCGATAATTTCAAATTATCAGACCTGTCTCTAGAAAGCGTCCATTCGACTTCTGTGGCGATCACGTTAGTATCCCGATGAGGATTTTATTTTAAGATTGTATGTCTTTGCGATGTTGCTTCTCTGTCATTCAGGCAAAAATTGAAATATAGTTAATATATTATACATATATTGATGTAAAATGTCAAATATTATATAGATAGATAGATATATATAGATATAATAGTTACGTGGTACCATAAATAAAGACGACTTGCTTCAGATGTGCACTACTCGTCATGAATTCATTTAGTTGCTCATATAGTCAAACGCACAATATACAAACCACTTAACGGACTAGGATTCAGTAATTAAATTAAGGAAGCTAACTACAACCGTTTCAAATTTTACTTGATTTGCATTACCACAGTATTTCACTTATTGTACGTAAATTTATGAATTAAACTATTGCGTATGTATTTATATAGCTTTGACAGTGATGGTAAGCTGGAACACTTAAACTTCCGCCTGGAAATAACACTAGAAAAGCAATTTATTTCAAAGCATATTTTCAACAGAATATAATTTTAAGTGCGAGTGCATGTGATTTATGAAGTGCATTCGAATTGACATTAGACAAAGTGACTTGTTCACAGATTGTCAAAGTGTCAGTCTTCCAATTCATACCGCAGTTTCGTTCTTGAATAATCAATATTTATAATTGAAGAAATAAGCATACTATATTCTTTGCATTATAATGGAGCTCTACACTTCCTGTGTTCAAATATGTATCCAATTAAGGGAATTGTCTTATACCCTTCAACATTCTTAAAAGTCTGTATAAAAGTACAGTTTAAATTGATGATTGTGTCTATTACTTACTGGAAATAATTAGTTTGTAATATCTGGTATCCATAAGAAACGATTTTTTTCGATGCGATATTTTGTTTAAATATAAATAGACTATTCAGTCGGGAAAGAAAAAACCACGCCTTTCATACAGTAGAATTATATACAATGAGCATGCCGATTTATATTCTAAAGCATCAGAAGCTATGGCACGTTGAGAAGGTATGCGATGAAAAGTTTACCATTAATTGTTTACCAATTGGAATGCGTGTTGGTTTTTATTCCGGCTGGGAATAGTTTCAGTTGAAAGCATTTTGTGTTAATCATGTATGCACATTGGCCTTATAGTCGCTAAATTAGAAAAACAGGATACTGCTCAATGATGTCCGTCATAGGCAAGTTCAAAGGTTTCTCACAAACAATTGTATGCGTGATTCATTTGGCGATGTATAGCATAAGACTATTACTGTTAAAGTTTGTTATGGCAAAAACATCATTTCGCATATATTTTACTTTAACAACTATACTGGAGTTTAAACAAACATGTAAGTTTCTTTCATACACGCTAAGTGTTTGTAAATTTTGTGTTATTTTAAACATTTGAAATCCAAATGTACAACGATAAACAGATTACAAATACGTGTTGCGATGATAAAAGATTAATTGATTTAATAACACAAATATTGCAAGATGTTTGATTATGTAAACAGTTGCGGTGTATAACCAAAACAAATAAAGGCCAAATAAAGCTAAAAGTACATTATCGTAAGAACAAATATAGTTCAACCCCGTAAGTTTTTATGTTAGGCATAGCTTCAGTGTCTTGAAGTCTTTCATTAATTAGTGACCAAATGGCTATGTAATACAGGACAAAACAAACATCCTATATACAACACAAAAGCAAATCATTTAAACTGGGCTCAACGGCTAGAAAATCATATAGGCAATGACTCTTATTAATAGCTCAAAATGTTAACCAAATAACAAAAACCTACTAATTCTTGGAACAGTCGATGAAAACAAAAAAAGGGGACTTAACAGGTTGAACGTGTTAGCGCAAACATACTCCAAGCCCAGTATTAATAAAAACACACCATTGCGAATTTACATGGACATCATAACATCGACATTCAAATCTAACAGCTACAAAGAAACTAAATAAATAAATAATAATGTGATCTAATTGCAAATGAATTTTGCTATGGTGAAGATATACAAGAAAAACAGCATTTAAACTTTTGAACTAAACGTAGACATGCGCGTTAAAAACTTATCAGCTAAATCCCTCCTTGTTTACAAGACGTCATAATCTAGAAGCATACAAAATACTTTTAGATCATAGTTGTATATATCATTATATACTTGTAAGTCACATTTCACATGCTAACTCGTAATGATTCAGCATTTTAAATAGGTGTTCGAGTTGATTGGAAAACAATGCGCGGATGACGAGATACATAGTATAACTATATATTTGGATCCCATTATTTGATAAAAATCTTGGTGAAATATTGTCATACATTTCCTAAATTTCCCAAAATAATTATGCAATGCATTTTGATAACCCATTGCTGTATATCTTGTATTGTATGATCATATTAGTTTGAACCTTTTTATTTAAGCTCGATTGCATAGAAAGCCTAAGGCTGATTTGAAACGCTCTGGAGTCCGTTTTATGGGACTAGAACCAGTACTTGGTGTCTTTGGGGGAAACCTAAAGAAAGCTCACAAAATGGGGATCAAACCCGTGACCTCCCGATCGCAAGGCGGACACCATATTCAGTACACCACTGCGACTCTTTGTATGATCAGATTTTTAGCTAATTCTTCATGTGCATGTTCTCTGTGAATTCTCAAATAATATTAAGGAACTACTTTGTTTTAGCCTGCGTGAAATAAATAGTGTACTTATATATGCTATGTGAACATATGCTAAGACTACGGTGATATCCGTACAGAGTGTGTGTTGTATGTTATTGAAGTGCAAGCTAGCCTTCAACCACAACTATATATAGCATGCTTTGTTTATATCTATATGCTGAAGCATGGAGCGTATATTGACTCTCATCTACAGTCCGTGGCTAAGGGCAAGTACGTAAAGATCGATACAGCGCATTTACAACAGAATTGTGAGGCTGTACTGTTCTATACCTATGTGGTTTACTTCTAATATATTGGAGTACAGCCATTGTTATACAAAATGGTCGTTTATGCAAATAGGAAAATGTGTGTTGATTCTTTGGATTTTTCATGACATTGAATAATACACTTATGCTCTTAATTTTTGTTATAAATCATTTGTACATTTTACCATTCGGAATATATATGTGCAGATATTATAATGAACCATCTGGACGTTCTTGATACCTCACTTTCCACAAGCATATGCACGGCCGTTAATCACGGGCGCCACCTCATTTTTGCGATGCATTAATAATTGAGCAAATGCTACTTCCGAGGTGGCGCTACGGACCGGATGTTATGAAATTTCAACAGAGTGAGTAGGTTTAATGTGTTTTGTTTTGTTTTTCAACATATTTCGAATTCTTTTAAAAATCGGGCAATGTAGTGCGATTCAGCGAAGATTTATTCAACCTCATATGTACAGAAACAAATAATAACAACCCGTTTGGAAACGTGATGTCATTTTTATACGCCCGTTTTTAAAAACGGGACGTATTTTAGTTTCATCCTTGGCAGGCGGCGGGCGGCGGGCGGGCGGTGGGCGGGCGGCGGGCGGGCGGCGGGCGGGCGGCGGGCGGGCGGCGGGAAGGCGGCGTCCACAGCAGTGTCCGCTCTCTTATTCAAAAAGTTTTCATCCGATCTTCACCAATCTTGGTCAGAAGTTGTGTCTAGACAATATGTAGGTCAAGTTCGAATATGGGTCATGCCGGGTCAAAAACTAGGTCACGGGGTCACTTAGTGTATTTCAAGGATTAAGCATGATGTCCGCGCTTTAATTGAAGTAGTTTTCAGCCAATTTTCCTCAAACTTAGTAAGAAGTTGTATCTAGACAATATCTAAGTCAAGTTCGAATATGGGTCATGCCGGGTCAAAAACTAGGTCACGGGGTCACTTAGTGCATTTCAAGGATTTAGCATGGTGTCCGCTCTCTAACTGTAGTAGTTGTCATCAGATCTTCACCAAATATGGTCAGAAGTTGTATCTAAATGATATCTAGGTCAAGTTTATATATGGGTCATGCCGGGTCAAAAACTAGGTCAGGATGTCACTAATTGCATTTCAAGTATTAAGCATGGTGTATGCTCTCTAATTGAAGTAGTTTTCATCCGATCTTCACCAAACTTGGTCAAAAGTTGTATCAAGACAATATCTAGGTCAGGTTCGAACATGGGTCATGCAGGGTCAAAAACTAGGTCACGGGGTCACTGAGTTCATTTAAAGGATTGAGCATGGTGTCCGCTCTCTAATTGAAGTAGTTTGCATCCGATCTTCACCAAATGTGGTCAGAGGTTGTGTTAAAATGATATCTAGGTAAAGTTCAAATATGGGTCATGCCGGGTCTAAAACTAGGTCACTAGGTCACTTAGTGCATTTCAAGCATTTAGCATGGTATCCAAAACCTTCACACGGGCGTATCTTGTGACATTTTGGCACTCTTGTTAAGTTGTGGAATGGAGATGTATTTAACAGAAAATCGATGTATTTTAACTGTCTGACGAGAAAGACTTGGCGCCCGTGGTTAACGGCCGTGATATGGTTGTAGCAATAAACACTAGTCTAAGTGAATTCCATGTATGATGTGAATGCATCTGTTTTAGGTCTAATGATGTTCATGAAGACATTGTCTGTTGAATAAATATTTGCTTCCGCGTGAAATATCAGATACTTATGTTTATAACTTTATTTCCTTTAATACATGTTTTATAGATTTTCTGTGTGTTCCCGCACGATATTATTTTAACTAAATGATTCTTAAAAGGTAGTATTATATTGTGAAATGGGCATATGATGAATTAATTACAGTCCAATTAATTTTCAGTTAGTTCTTACCGTATGAATAATAGAATGGCATTTTCGATATAAATGTTTTTTGCTGCAAGCATTTGTAGGAACTTGTGATACGAATTGTGAGCCCTATATGCGTTGTTGAATGATAGAAAGAGCATATGCATGTAGCCAAGTTCTGTCCCAGTACTCGTAGGAACTTATTCCTGGTGTATTAAATATAGGACATACATCTAAAGGAACGTATCGTTTCTTAGGTTTCTCATTTCATGAATTGTATACTTATTATACGAATAGAGTGGACATGAACATACATGTACTTGTAAGATAGTTACACTCAAATGAGATTTTTACTGTAAATATGGACATTGTATTGCTCTGCATGATAGCTGGAGCTTAATGAATAGTTTTATTGGATTATTTGATAACTTAAATTAAAAAGTTTCATGCGGATGGTTCAGGTTGTTTGAGTCTTTGAATTCTTTTTGGGATTGCCTCATGTTCGTTTTCGTATTCTCATAGTTTACTTATACATATACCTAGCGCATAATACGGGACCATTGATCTGTTTCGTTGTAAAATTGTATTGCTATTGTAATAATAATTTATTATGACAAAGCAATCGGATAAAACATGTTTGCTTTTTACAAATATTTGTATTTTTTAGTTATACGATTGCTTATAGTTCTTCAGACAAAAAACACCCACTCTCAAATTAGAGATACGTAGGCCATCAATATGCAAGTAAGGATATGTGCTTAGACCGTGATCTTTGTCATTATAATTAGTTATTAGATTATTTATTCATATGTTATTGTTTACATGTAGTTAATTAAATGTTTGGCTTTTATTGAGCTATGGTGCAATTATATATCCCTTAGACTATTTTCTTTTTTATTTCAATTCGTGGAAATAAAAATCGATTATTTCTTAAAGCAACACGCATCCTCCAAAATTCCGATTAAATTATCCGAATGTAATAATATAAATCTATGTAACACATTTTAAATACACACACCGTGTGGTACTATGCGCAGAATGTATACTCAATATTAATTAAATAAATACCTACGGCTATAAACCCTATTTGGCAGAATGGTTCCAATTTCTAGAAGTATGTATATGCATTATATTAACAGTAATTATTCAACTTAATCACAATTATTAGTTAATTATTAAATCATTAACACATAACAAGCCAACTAAAAGGTCAGTATACACTATCTAGAAATCTATTTTGAGACTAAATGAAAACATAAATAGCTAATGTAGTTTAAAGAAAGAAGCAGTGCTGGTTGACAGCACCTGATGGATATTCACTTATATCCATCTTGTAAGCTGTCTAATCCAAAGTACAACATACATACGCAACCATATACTAAGCTTATCCTTTTTAATAAATCTATTTGTTAAATGCACAATTTTAAATCTAAAAATTAACATAGTAAACGCTTTTCGAGGAACTATCAAGTAAAATAAACACAAATATCAGCTTACCTGGAAGACTGGTATATGGCAATCAATAATCTTATATATGCCTTATCATCATCTAGTTAAATACGACACTGGTCAATCTCTACAAGACTTCAAAAACAAATCAAACGCAATAAGCCTTTAATTAGAAGGAATATTGTTTTCGTAAATTGCCAGGTATTAATTATAGTATAATCGACTAATACAAATCAATAAGTACACACGCGATCAATGCTTATTGTCGTACCGCTTTACAAATCAATTCACATTGTATTCTTAAACTTTATTATGTGAAGTATGCTCACTGTGTTAAAAACTGCATTGCGTAGCAAATTGCTTAGCTTTATTGTGCAAAAGACATTGTGTTTGAAGGAATAATATGCTGGATACAGGAAAACGATCACTGTTAAACGTTTCGGAAAATTAAATAAAAAATAGCTATCGGAATTGTCATGTTTCTTATTCTCAAAATCAGCGTTATAAAAATAGTTTTCGTTTACAGCATGCGAATAAAATATAGAATGGAAAACATATATTTAAGACGTGTCAACAAAATCTCTGTAAAAAAAGGGATTACTCGATTGCGCATGCACATATTAACAAAATTCCTTGGCTCTATTTTAAGGTTAGAAAATGTCAATACAGTCATAATATAGACTAGTGGCATTTATGTTTCTGTTTAACTAAAGTCGTGGCGTACAGTATAATTATACAATGGTTATTGAAATGAAATGTTTTATATTTTACTATATATCTGATTAAAAACGGACAAATACTTCCATCGACACTGTTCTTGTGAAAAATTGTGAACGAAGGATAAGGATTAAGGCAAAATTAACATCGGATTGAAATAACCGCACATAGGCAAATGCACGTGTTGGTCTGCATTTGGTTATACTTTTAGGGTGGTTATTTGTGCGTGTAAATGTTTCACTTAATGGAGTTCTCAAATCTAACAGTGATGTTTGGAACTGCATTAAACTGTATTTAATCAAATAACAAGTTCTGGCAGTTGCCACAGTTTCATGCATAGTGTCTGTTTTACGTATTTGTTCTGTGCCAAGCGGATTTGCAATAAAAGATAAGATAAGATAATCTTTTATTATAGTGACATGTATAATATGCCAGACTCTGTGGTGTTAGTCTATTTGGCAACGTTGTGAGTCATTATTGGGAAGCATTCATGGTGGAGTGATCTGTGCACGAATGCCAATTTTGAATAATCATATACACTCAACACGCTACCAACATCATGTAATATTGTAACACATGTATACCTTAGTGGATGGGGTAATGTTTATTTACTGTTTGATATCTAACTGTTTGACATGCTACACACGGACTATGCTGATCCATTTCTTTAGAGTACAATTTCACATTAATGAATAATTGAAAGTGGCGCAGATACAATATTTTAACATGACTCACCGCCAAGACATTAAAACATTTTAAATTGAAAAATGAAGGTCGATGATGTAAATATAATCAATGGAAGTGATGCGCTCACATCTTGCTGAATGTCACGTTGCTTTCATTACCAACAACCTTCGTATAAAACACATAATGTTCACAATAATACTGATTCTATACATTTTAAGCAAACTGTTATTATGGTTTGAAAATGTGACAGAAATTTGCATATTTGAAAATATAAAACTCGTCCTTTACATGACAAAAGTAAAGGAACGCAAATTAGCGATAAGTATTTGCAATTCGAAATTTGAATACTACGCGATAATAAAACACGTATTAACATAGTTCTGACCATTATTCATATATGTATTAAAATACGATTGCGATACATATATTAGTTTCCGTACTTGAATCAAGAACTATATATCTTTAAATTGTTGAAAATAACCAACACACAAAAATAACACTAAATTTAGCGCTTAATATATGCTTACGTGTCAATAAGCATAAGCTGACTGATGTTTGTAATAGATATTATTTGGATTTCAAAAACTCTTTTTTCTTTTCACTTGTGTCATGATTAGGTCACATTAGCTTGGGTGGGAATCAATGAACCTGCGTATGGTTATACGTGCATGAACCCGGCAGTATTTGCGACAATGGTATTTTCGTCCTGCACCCCATTTTAAAGTAATACTGATACTGGTAAACGTTTTAGAGTATAAACCCACACGTTTTAATTGCAAGAACTAAAAACAATTCCAAAGCCTTATTTGCTGTTTCATAATATATCGTATTTAATGCATATGCAAACGTACAACATGAACGTAATTCAAATCGGGAAAAATACTACCACTTATAGTTGTTGTAGAAGTAGTTGTAGTAATAGTAGTAATAATAATAGTAGTAGTTGTAGTAGTTGCAGTGATAGTATAAGTAATAGTAGTAGCATTTGTTGTTATTATTGTTGTTGGTGCTGTTGTGGATGCAGCTTGTGTTGTCGTTTTATCTGTTGTTGTATGTCTGTTTGTATTATGCTATATAATTATTAAATATACAATACATTTTCATGATTGTTTATTTTCAGTTGGTGCCATTTGAAACCTTGTCGAAGTAAAAAGTGTGCATTTTCCTGCTGGATGGTTACGAAATTCAAATGGAACATAAGGTAAATTTCCACTGGCAATGCTGAAAATGTTTGTTACATATAACTAACAAATCGTATGCATTAGATAAACAAATACTTGTTTGAAGACACGTATTAACATAGGCACTACTCATATTCGTCGCAACCAATAATTTATCTTACAGCACGTCTCTGTAGACGAAATAAGAGCTGTATTTTCGTCTCGTCGAAAGATTGCTAGTAAGAAGGCACCGAGTTTATTTAAACGATTTCGTTAAATACCTGTTTTTCTTTTTTTTTCATACATATTCCGTTGTTATTTTTCAAAATAAAACAGACACACGTGACCATGGTTTGCTACTTAAAATGATCAGTATTTGTCGAAAGGAGATAAGTGTGTTTAGTTTAATATAAACCTATTTATGTAAGCGTGTTTGCATCGAAAGCCTAAAGCTATCGAGTCCGTTTCCTGGGACTAAGAACCAGTACTTGGTATCTTTCGATCGAAAGATTGCTCCCACAATGGGGATCCAACTCGTTACTTCCCGGTCTATGGGCGGACACCATATCCACTACGCCACGGCGACCTCGAGAAGTGTATTTATACGTCATACCAACATCTCGACAAGTCACAAGTATCAAGTCATCTATGCCTCACTTAATGACATATCAGCATTAAGCACTCACCTATTATTCTTTATCGTTTTTTATTCGTTATCGTCTACGACAGAGCATATATTTTAATACTTGATTGTGTTGATCACATGATACTTTTCTACCATTTATAAAACTAAGGTGTTGATATTCTTAAAAGAAGTATTCCCAAAATAAACAAATGAATATTTGCTTTACATTAGGAATTGCTAATTTATTATAATATCATACACTTGTTTGTATTAATTGAAGAACCTAAACTGAATTAACATCGTGATATATCATTTGATATTTTGTGTTTATACTATAGCGATACATGTTGGATCATTTTATAATTGAAAAACTTTTTGTGCACTCGGATTTCGTCTGTGTTTATAGTATTTATGCATACCTATCAAAAAGTGCCTCACTACTTCAAGTATTTTGTTAAGTACAATTCACGTAATATCGACAATGATTCATATATACGTGCTATACCCATGAGATGTTAACATCTACTTATAAGCATGTATGAAACGCCGGAGCTGTCTTACTTTGTTACATTTCTTCCTGTCTTCTTTAGAATGTATCTTATTATGTCAAACCGTCGTGATATTTTGTCAATATGTGGTGTTGACTTGTCAAAATACAGTCGTATTATGTCAAATAGTCGTGTAATCATGTTCAAATGTGGTGATGAATTTTCAAAATAAGTCCTTATGTCAAACCGTCGTATTATCTTGTCTAAATTTGATGTTGACTTGTCAAAATACAGTCGTATTATGTCAAACAGTCGTGTTATCTTGTCCAAATATGTTGCTGACTTGTCAAAATATAGTCATATTATGTCAAACCGTCGTGTAATCTTGTTCAAATGTGGTGTTGAATTGGCAAACCGTCAACATCACATTAGGACAAGATAACACGACGGTTTGATATAGGAAGAGTGTATTTTGACAAGTCAGCACCAGATTTGGACAAGATAACACGACTGTTTGACATAATAAGACTGTATTTTAACAAGTCAACATCATATTTGGACAAGATAACACGACGGTTCGACATGATATGACTGTATTTTGACAAGCCAGTACCAGATTTGGACAAGATTACATTACTGTTTGACATAAAAGAACTGTGTTTGACAAGCCAATATCACATTTTGACAAGATTAATGTTTGACATAATAAGACTGTGTTTTGAAAAGTCAACATCACATTTGTAAAAGATAACTCGACGGTTTGACATAATAAGACTGTGTTTTGACAAGTCAACATTACATTTCGACACGATAACAAGACGGTTTGACATAATAAGACTGTATTTAGACAAGTCATCACCACATTTAGACAAGATAACAAGACGGTTTTACGTAATACGACTGTGTTTCGACAAGACAACAACAAATATGGACAAGATATTACGACGGTTTGACATAAAATGACACATTCTAAAGAAGACAGAAAGAAATGTAACAACGTAAGACAGCTATGGCGTTCCATATGCATGCATTCGTGAATGGATACCTGCTGTAACATTAATGGCATGACATTTTGTGTATTAGTGTATTATGCTCAAAGTCAAGCAATCAGTATTGGGATAGCGTGTGTGTGTAATTCTGTTGTGTTTTTTTTCAGATAGTGTTTGTCTTCCTGGCTTGTTATACATCCTGTAAGTTTTTCCTTTTTGTAATTGTATTATTATTATATTACCATTAATAAGTATTAATACTATATATAGTTTTGTTATTATTATTATTATTATTATTATTATTATTATTATTATTATTTTCGAAAAATAAAGTTAAAACATTCAAAATCAGTGTTCCTTATACCCCCTGTCACACCGGACTGGCGTTCTTACTGCGTCCTTACGGCGACCCAGTTCGAGGAACGCAATAAAGACGCAAGAGGATGCAGTGAAGGCGCCGAAAATTGCTCAGGACGCGAGCCCACGGCGACCACTTTGAACATGTTACGTCCTTTACGTCTATTGCGTCCTCAGAACGACTATGACGTCCTTACTGCGACTTCATTGCGTCCTTAAGGCGTCTATTGCGACCCTACTACGACTATGGCGTTCCTACTGCGACCCCAGTGCGTCTTTAGGGACGTATTAAGGACGCCGTGAGGACGCGCAGAAAGCCATAAACCAGGACGCTGGTGTGACGGCAAGGCGAAAAACAGCATTTTTACCGAAAAAGTAATTGGCGTCCTTACTACGACAATCAGAAATTTCCAGAAACACAGTCTTAGGTCGCCGTAAGGACACCAGTCCGGTGTGACGGGGCTATTATAGCAATCGTCAAATTTTCAATGCAGTGTGTGGTTTGGTAACATTGATTACACGAGATACAAAATGCTCGTTTTAATTTGTTGTGTTACAATATATTCCATTTAAATTTCCCGTGACGATACCTGAACATTTACGAGCGAACACGAGATTGGATTCGGGCAGCTCACGAGAACTACGTCGTGCTTCTGACACCGCCCGAAGCCAATCTCCAGCTTGTTTGTAAATGTTCGGATATCGTCGCGGGAAATTCACATCGATTATATAGTGACGCAAAACATTAAAGCGAGCATTTCGTATCTCATTAAATCTATGTTACCAAACCACATCTAGCGTTGAAATTTGGCTATTGCAATAAGGGACATTTTTTATGGGTTAAACCAATTTTACGAAATATTGGTTGATGTTGAGTACTTATGTGGCTTTAAACGTTGAACATAAAACACAGGTGCTGGTCCAATAATACGATTATTGTTATATTTGTTTCAAGATCTCGCGCATGAAACAAATTCAATATTTATTTAATAAATTTATAATGTTATCGAAGAAGTAAGCTTGGTTTGGTATCGCGTTTAAGGTTTAGCGTCCTCTCTTGTTGTTTTCAGCGGGATGTGCGGTAACGATGGAGCTTTCTTCTAAAGTAATCCTGGGTGGAGATGTTCGACTGACATGTTATGCCAACGACACAATTCAATTTTATTTTACTGATAGTAACACTATTACAACTGAACTCGGTGAGTGTACATTTGACCCAAATGAGTGCTACAAAGCACACGGACTAACGACAGTGAATATTAAAATTACTCATATATTCAATGGTGGGGAGTTGACAATTTTAAAGATAACCAGGGCAAACTTTGGCGTTTACATGTGCGCGGATTTTTTTAATCCTTCATTGCAACAAAGCGTCCCAATTACTGGCGAAACCAGCAATGACAACGTGTTTTCCTCATGTAAATCCGCATGTAAATCAGCGATATTAATATACTGTTTGCTGTTTACGTTTGTGAGATTAACAGGGTGAAAATTAGTGCAAATCGTGAACGACGGCGTCTATACATGTTTCGACTTTCGATTGCAAATATATTTTTGTTGTGGTTTTTATCGCTTGTGGTTTTGCTTTGTATTCTTGATGTTATCTTACAAGGGTTAACCTATTTATGCCTAGCGCCTAGAAAAAAGGCCTTGGCACACAGCGTAGACCCAGATGAGACGCCGCATGATGCGGCGTCTCATCAGGGTCTGCGCTGTATGCTTAAGGCGATTTCTGTAAGAAATATTCTAAATATAGAAATGAATTTACTAGACATACCTAATTTTGGAAATAAATTGATCCAATTTAGAAGGATGGGACAGTCCACTAGGCATTAATGGGTTAAGAATAAAACCTGAGCTACATTTACCACCAATCAATGTCTGTACTGTGTAACGTGTATATTTATTGTGTGATATAGGGTAGATGTTACATGCATTCTATAAAATTTCGTTCGTGCTAGCCAGAGAACGATCTCTTTATCACAGTTGGTATTAATCGTCCACATGTAAAATACATGAATTATTCAACATCATGATTTAACGCATTATGTACGCCAGCTAACACGTTCTTCCATCTATCCAAAAATGCAAACTCTTACAGTCTCCGGTCCATTCATGAAATGCATGAGTAAGTATTAACTCATCTACTCTACATTTGTTAAGGTAGGAACAACAATCGGTCCTTATATTAAAGGTAACCGAGTCAATATGCGATGCGTCTATTTAGATACCAATTGTGTGAAATGTAAAAACCTTGTCTTAATACTTACAAAATGCATTCCTGTTTGAAAATAGCAAATGTGTGTCCGATTTTCAAAAAAGGTGATACAGCCTAAACGTCTTATAAGCGACCTATATTATTGTTAAATACTATTGAGAAAGTCTAACATATCATAATCAATAAGAACAATTTTATTTGTATTTAATACTTTTCGTGCAAAGTAATTCTTTTCTACAACTCAGTCTGACTTATTGCTTGGTGATTTTGTTGTAAATCAACAAGAAAACACTTATTATACGTATTGTAATGCCGGTCCGTCTGGTGGCCGTCAGACGGTGACAACATCACAAATTATCCTACTGAGTAAAGTAAAATAAAAGACTGCATAACTTATCGTTTTATTTACATAAAAATCATTTCTCAAGTTTCATCTCTGATGTTATTCATTACCTAATCCTAAAAGATAAATCTAGTCATCTAACCTCGTTATCAATTCCTTTTCCACTGAGTGCCAAAACGGAACTGAAACCAAACGACAGTTTGGCCCTATTTATACTCGTAGTAAGGTGACGTCATACGCATGTTTCAATGAATGACGTCACATGACGAAGCAAATCTTCAATGAATGACATATGATTTAGCACAATTTCAATGAATGACGTCATACAATAATACACATTCAAGATGGCGGAAAAGAGAAAATACCGCGAAATACCTGAGAGTTAAATGTAATTTATGACTAAGGTAATTATTATAATATGATGAATTAAATAATAATATGCATAGAACTTATCAATATATTTATATATTGATTATGATAATATGACATTTAATAATTATAAACTAAACAATGATTTATAATGACATTGACATTTGTATCCAATGTACATTGTACAACAAAGTGTAATACGCATTGACATAGGTCATAGCAATATAAAGATCCATAGAGATTGGCCGTGAGTTCCAAATTGCATTTTATGCCCCCGGTAAGTTTGTATATAGCAGTCGCACTATCCGTCCGTATGTCTGTCTGTCCGTCTGTCAGGCCGGCATTCCCTTTCTGTACTTTTTTAAAACGCATTAAGATATTGACATTAAATTTGGTGTTTGAGTTAACCCGACATGACTTACAGATGAAGTGTGAGTTGTGTTCCGTTCCATTCATTTTTGGCGAAGTAATGGCCCATGGACTTCGATTTATTTTCTATAATAACCGTTTTCCGGAAGTTTTTTACTCAACGCTTTTAGATATTTAGCTGATTTTCGGTATGTGAGTATACCTACGAATCACACATACTAAGTGTGCGTTTCGTTCCGGTCTATTGATCTTTGGTGAAGTTACTGTCCTTGGAATTTCCGTTTTCCGGAGTTTTTTTGCGAACCGCTTTCGTGTTTTGGCTACTATTTGGTATGTGAGTCAACGTACCTTACTTACAGATGAAGTGTGAATTCGGTTCCGGTATAAAGTGTTTTGGAGAAGTAATGGGCCTTGGACTCTATTTTCTCTATAATAACCGTTTTACAGATGGTTTTTACGCCACGTTTTCATATATTGAGCTGATTTTTGGTACATGTCAACCTATATGACTTACAGATGAAGTGTGAGTTTCGTTCCGGTCCATTGATTTTCGGGGAAGCTTTGGGTTTGGACTTCGAAATTTTCCGTTTTCCTGTGTTTTACGAAACGCTTTCAGGTTTGTAGCTGATTTTTGGTATGTGAGTCTACCAACATGACTCACAGATGAAGTGTGAGTTTGGTTCCAGTCCATTAATTTTTTGCTAAGTTATGCGCCTTGTTCAGGTCTATTCATTATGGGCCTTGGGCTTAGAAATATTCTCTGTAATATCGGTTTTCCGAAGTATTGTTTTTTTAAACGCATAAAGTTATTGACCTGATATTTGATGTGTGAGTCTACTGGCATGACTTACAGATGAAGTGTGAGTTTCGTTTCGGTCTATTGATATTTTGCAAAGACATGACCTTAGAGTTCAAAATTTTCATTTTTCTTTAAAAGAAAAGCTGCATACGGCTGAAAAGCGCAGTAGGGGGTCATTGTTTTTTTACAAACACATGTCTTGCTATTTATATTATTATCTTGTACACACAAAATATGCAAATCCTGATTCCTATAAGTACGGGATGCAAATTTGTTTATCAACACATTTCTGGTTAATGAAACGTCTCGATCGTTTTCCTGACCTTTGAGACAACATCTTGTCTTTCTCCTCACCCAAAATTTTCATATACAATTACTTGTTAACCGCTCCATAAAACCATCATATTGTACGACTATTGCTGTTTGTTATGTTCTTATTGTTGGGATTTTGACCGTCGGCATAGTTAAGGCAAGAATGCAACTACATTTTCATAAACTACAACTTACTAGAAAAAAAGTAAATGCAAGCGTCGTCGATTATCACCCAATGTTTTTAACATTAAATAAGTATTTTGTACATGCATTGGTTTGCTTGATAAAGGCGAAATTTGTGTTATTTATATCTATGTATTTTCACTTTATATTTGTGTGTGTGCGTGAGTGCGTGCGTGCGCGCGCGTGTGTGTGTGCGTGTGTGTGTGTGTGTGTGTGTGTGTGTGTGTGTGTGTGTGTGTGTGTGTGTGTGTGTGTGTGTGTGTGTGTGTGTGTGTGTGTGTGTGTGTGTGTGTGTGTGTGTGTGTGTGTGTGTGTGTGTGTGTGTGTGTGTGTGCGTGCGTGTTTGTGCGTGCGTGTGTTTGTGTTTGTGTGTTTGCTGTTTTGATGTAATTTTAATATTTTGCAAAAAGTTGTTGTTTACATTCATGTAATATTTTATTGGCCAATGATGTTTTCTTTGCGTCACATTCGGACAGTTTAAAGTTTAAAACACTTCTACACATGTACATGTATAACGGCAACCTGATTTCCGCCAATAGTTAAATAAAAAAGCCCAGATGACCTCAGCCAATTATGGTGACTGAGTAGTAAGCTCAAAAACGACGAATTAACCAAAGCCCATATTGCCTTATTTTTTAACAGCGCCAGACAATGACGTCGTTTAAAAGTACTTATTAACATCACGTTTACAGGAAATTAACAACTATACTTTATGGTGTCTTATCTTTGCATTGATGTTTGGAAACTTAAATATTAGCGGTATTTATGAATAAATATAAAGATATCGCTAAGTATTGTTTGTTCATATTTAAGTTACAAACGAGTCTTTTGAGAAAAGCGTTCTAAAATATTGTTAAAATGTTCAGCATGTTATTGGACAGCTGATTTGAGACATGTAATGCCGAATCAATTTCCATAGCTTATTAGTAAGCAAAATAAAAAAATAATACATCCTTAGTTTTTGCTCACATGAGCACGAAGTAGTGCCTCGTAGAGTGTTTGTTATCATAACGACCCTACTGGGTACTTTTTCATCCAAATGTAATAAAACTTGACATTCATTTCGTTTTAGACAATATTTGAGCCAAGTTCGAACTTGAACCAAGTGTCTCCAACAGGTCACCAGGTCTAACTTTAGAAATCATTAACGTTTAGCTCGTTACCAAACTAGAAGCCACATGTATGACTCAATGTTCATGAACCTTTTTGAATGTTAATCTTAGCAATGAACAGGCCAAGTCCGAATGTGGCATACGTGAGACAACAAGCTAGGCGAAATCTTGGTCACGGGTGTTCCAAAACAACGCCAGCAAGTCAGACCTGAGAAAAAATGTCACACCACTCAAAACTCAAAAAGCCACATTCACGACTCAATTGGTATGACTTTTGATCAGTAAGTGTTCTTGACAATATCTAAGCCACGTTAAAAACTGGATTAAGCGAGGTGAACAAAATTGTAACCACCTTAGAAGCAGCATGTTTGGCTCAGGATTGATAAAACTTTCTTAGATTGCTAACCTTTAGACTATACATTTCAGATTAATCTTGCTCAGTGGGGTCAATCAATTAATAATAGAGTAATGTCTTATAAAAACCTGTTAACAACTCTAAAAGCCACATATATAACTATGACTAAAAGGGAATACCCTGGTCGCAGTGTTTATTTTTTACAAGATCAATGCTAAGGTTGAATCTGGTTTAATATAACGTCACCAAGACGAATCATCAAAACAGCATCTACATATGACGACTCTGAAAGCCGCATCTATGCCTCATTATTGATGACACATGGTTAGAATGCATGGCATTATCTGTGCCATGTACACACCGTATTACGCGTCACGTCGATGGCAGAATGTTCCGTCGATGACAGATAGCTTTACTCGACCGCGTTAACAGGTAGGTTACAAATTCGTTCGATATAATTATATAAAGCAAGTAAGGCCAAAATCGTTGCTACGAACATATTGTCCATTGACTGAGGACGCCACCAGGTAATTTTGGACTCGTAGTTCAAGTTTTTAAAGAAATGTGAACGAGTTAAAAGTGACAGTTTCCGAAAAATCTTTGAAAATGACTGTTTTTTGTTCAAAATATCTAAAGTTTGAAATAAATGACTTGATTTCGTGTTATATACTTACGCATTTATCCCTAAAGGATACGTAAGCCAATTATCCGCCCTTTGAGTTGTTTAATGAACATGTTACAGGCGTCCAAACCGACCCCGTCGAAAAAAAAGGGTGCCGTAGTTGGCAGATATGTATTTTAAATGATGCCGCTGATGGCAGAAACGCTGTAGAAAATGCTAACGTAGATGACAGATTGTCAAAATAACTATTTTGTTTATTTCTCTCTTCTATTTGTACTTTTATACACAATTGAGAAGCGAAACTGTCCTTTGTAATATATTCTTAAGAAAAGAAGGTTATGTATGCAGTAAGTGTATGAATATTATGTTCAATATAATTGATTATGATACCTATATAATATATATAACGTTGCTATAATATAATATAATGAGGGTGTTTTTTTTGTAGAAAACCGTCACCATGAAGAGGTTCAGGTGTTATTTCTGTGACTCTGAGTTTGATGTCAACAAAGACACTGTACACCACCTCATAGAACAACACGAATCTTAACCATTAAGTACATGGAGCTGGAACTGAATGAGAAAACGTGTCGTCAAGGCTACTGAACAAAGGATTATGATATTAATCCGGCAGAATGTTCCGTCTTAATATGTTTTAAGATATGTAACAATGACAATGAATAAGTACATGTATATTTAATGATAGTTGGAATCATATTTAGTGATATTAAAAAATAAACTATGTATCGCTATCATGTAACTGTCCATACCTGTTATATAGAAAAGCTTATTTAAATTTTCAGTGACCACTTCTTTGACACTACAGAAAGAAATCGCAAGAAGCAGAAACGAAAGAAAGGACAGATATCGGCTCCAGATCAACTTGCGCATGGACAAAGGGGCGTGAGACAATTTCATGCATGCGATGAATCCAAGATTTTAACCCATATCCGCAAAGGTCTTAAATATATTCAACAACACATCACAATTCATCTGATAAAACGTTATTTAGAACTGTAACAGTAAAAACATGTAAACAAAAACATAAAATCTGCAATCTCCCTGCTACAACTGTGTTACATTATTCTCAAAACAAACGTCGAATATGGACAGTTTAACAGTATTGTTACATATCATACACTATCGGGTTCGTCATTTGTCCTATATAACGTATACTGCGACTTTAAAATTCTGAGATATAAAATTACGTGTAAGTTGTTAGAGACATCGTTGTTTGTGTTAGAATGGCATATCTTTGAACACGTATAATGTTAGAGAGGTTCAGATTTTACATCTAAATTGTTACATCTACGAATTATTTTACTATATGTTGCATTGAGCGTCTCGTCTATAGTCATCTGGAAACCCACCGATATAGATAAAGTAAGAATATTTTTTTTATCAGCGTGTTTTCGAGTCCAAAACTTTTAGTTTTACCTCTACCGCTGGCTTTCCAGACGTTAAAAAGAAACACCCGATGCAAAAAATAACATAATCATAAGTATAAGTTACAAGTGAAACATACAAAACAAAACCTCTAGATGACATACCATCTCCATCACAATATGTTTGACTTGTATTTATATTTTTAAACGTACTTGTTCAATAAAAGCAATGTTAGATAATTATCATCTTAGAAATACAATTGTTATCATTAAATTTTAAATCATATTATGTGTTTTGTTTTGTTTTCACTTAAAAATTGTAATGGTTATAATGCACGGACCGACAGGACTTACTGGTATACTAATATGACTTGTCGGAGTTTAAAACAGTGAGACTAGCTTCAAAAGAACATTAACAATGAAATACAATTAAACATTTGATAATAAACAAAAAGATTTCTTAAAACCTAAAATCTTATAAAGATTGTTCTGAAAATCTTAAAGAGGTAAACATTATGATGTCGACGAACATGGCAATTTGGATTAATTGCGTTTATACGAAATCATGATTCAACACAGACACTTTTTATGATAAATAAGGCACTAGTAAACATTTAAAGTTCATACCGCATCATTATAATTAATATCAAATACAGTGTATGCCACTGTGATGTATGGTCACATATATTTTTAACATATGGTCATAATCCTTTGTTATGTAGCCGTGACGACCCATTTTCTCATTCAGTTCCAATGTACTCAATGGTTAAAGATTCGTGGTGTTCTATGAGGTGGTGTACAGTGTGGCTTTGTGGACATCAAACTCAGAGTGACAGTAATAACACCTGAACCTTTTCATGGCGACGGTTTTCTACAAAAAAACACCCTCATTATATTATATTATAGCCTCGTTATATATCTTATATAGGTATCACAATTAAGTTTATTGAACAGAATATGCATACACCTACAGCATACATAACCTTCTTTTCAAGAGAATATAATACAAAGGACAGTTTCGCTTCTCAATCTGTCATCTAAGTTAGCATTTTGTACAGCGTTTCTGCCATCAGCGGCATCATTTAAAATACATATCTGCCAACTACGGCACCAATTTGTTTTCGACGGGATCAGTTTGGACGCCTGTAACATGTTCATTAAACAACTCAAAGAGCGGATATTTGGCTAACGTATCCCTGAGGGATTAATGCGTATGTGTATAACACGAAATCATGTCATTTATTTCAAATTTGAGATATTTTGAACAAAAATCAGTCATTTTCCATGATTTTTCGGAAACTGTTAATTTTATCTCGTTCGCATTTCTTTAAAAACTTGAACTACGAGTCCAAAATTACCTGGTGGCGTCCTCAGTCAATGGACAATATGTTCGTAGCAACGATTTTGGCCTTACTTGCTTTATATAATTATATTGAACGAATTTGTAACCTACCTGTTGTACGCGGTCGAGTAAAGCTATCTGTCATCGACAAAACATTCTGCGATCGACGTGACGCGTAATACGGTGTGATGTATGGATCTGGGTAAATTAAGGTAATAATGTGTCACAGACTCGGGTGAGCATATTAAGTCTATCATTACCGTATTGTTTAATTTACCTTCTTATTTTAACCTTTTTAATCGGTTTATCTATAAGAACACGTATTGGAAAGTATTTTGCAAAAAAGCGTTTTAGTACCATTTAACTTGCATGTACATGTATATAAATTTACAATTGCTCGTTAGCGAGATATGTTCATTCTCTAATCCTGCTGCCTAGGTTGTTCATATCTCTATATATTTTTAATTATGAGCTCAATTGTTTGAAACTATGGTACTCCGGAATCGAAAGTAATTGATTAAGTTTTCCCACGTCCTAATTCCAATTTAATAATGTAAAACGAACAACATTAAACATTTCCAAAGAGGCGTATAAAGTTGATTTTAAAGATCACATTTGTCAATAAAAAGCTCGGCAGATTAAAAAAAGCTTTGATGAGGGTTTTATGTAATTATAAACTGTTTTTTGATTTGAAACAATCAATATTAGTCAAATTGACAAATTTGTCATTTTCTGAAGCCATTACGTAGCAGCTTTATTGTCATATACATATTCGTAGAGCTTAAAACACTAGTATTTACTGAAAACAGCGCATGACACAATGCTACAAGAATCGCTAATGCTCTCACTACATGCTTATACATGTTTGATGCAAAATTGCTCACATCCCTACTTGTATTAGATATTGTCAACGCGTCATATGAACAATTGAAGTCGCGTTATACGGGATATAGGGCAGCTCCGTAGAATTATTTACAAATCTCTTATATATAATGGGAAATTCGTACACCATCATTTGAAAAGTTGTTAGACTCTTAAGGGGATTATATCTCTGTATTTCCGATAAACTTTTGTATGGTTAAGGCTGAATGTAATATACAGTTTGGTGATGGCATTTTAATTTGCTTTCTCCAAAACTAGCGTCTTATCCGAATGTGGCAAGAAAAAAAGCAGTTGTATTTACGCGTGTTACATTATGCAACCTAGAAACATATTTTCTATATATATCTTATTATGTATTTTAGCACAAGACACAATAACATGTATATAAATGGTTCACATATCGCGGACTTTAAACATGGCAGATCGGGATAATAGCTGATTGGAGCGGTTGGTACTCAGATGATGAGTTAGTTATACAACATGAATTAGAGTGCTTCATACAGATCTATTGTTAAAAAAAAATAACTGAACGTCTTAAAAATTACAAAGTAATGCACTTGAAACAAGTCATTCACCACAATGACGTTTTTCCGCTAGGAGTGTTCATTATCATGATTCAACATTATGTTCTATAAAGTGCGGCTGTTACTGCTAGAGTGTTTGCTTAAGTTGTGTTATGGTTTAATTTACTGGATTGTTTTACTCAATTAAAGTCAAGCAACTGCACATAAAACACAGTTTGTATATCCTTGCGAGAAAAGCATCGTGTTGCACAATCAGCACAAGTATGTGGTATTTTGTATTCTGTATCTGCAGCGTGTTTGGAATCTTCATTAGTGATGGCATTATAGGTAAATTTACAGTGTTTTGCATGTTATTGTATGTAGATATATATTTTACGATGATACATTTATTTATATTGTTATACATAAGCTCATACATCAATGTTACTTTGGCTGCCCTTATATTATGGCAAAACAAAATCTTGTGTCGGAACGTCATTTGATCATTAATTATACAATTTGTAAATGTATAATTTCTTGCACTTTTAACGTAAATGTCAATTGAAAAGTACTGATCAACCATATGTTTATCATTTTACATATCTATATATTGCATTTATCATCGAGCGCCTTCACAAATTTAATATGATTTTGCGCGTATAAAAAAAGTTCAATTCTGTTTACATTAGTTCTTTAAGTGTGACGCGCAAGATAAAAAAAAATGAGCTGGTGTCTTTGTCATTGATTTGATTGAGTTCGCCGATTTTTTTAAACAAAAGCACACATGATGTTTCGTCTTTATTCATAGTATTGAAACTAATACCCTTGGCAATCATAAACTAATTTACAGGCTTATCGCACAGGATCGTTACATGCCATTACATGATTTAAAACGCATAAAGATGTTTTAGAATATGTTAAATATTATTTGGTGAATATTAAATATCTGATAACAAAAACTTTGACAAGTTACATAATTACACATATCCTTTATCTATAAATCAATTTCATGTAGAGCATATGTCTATTAATAATTTTTCTCTGAAGTTTTAAATCACTGGGAATTATAATTTGCGATACCACGTTGTCATTTTATTTGAGATATGACACCAGAAAAGATAACCAGCTCTTTGCTTGAAGAAGGAAAATCTATAATTCACTTTTTTTTATTACCGGCCAACGAGTGTTCGGTAAACAACCGAGTGTTCGGTATTCTATGGTCATCGCTTTATTAAATAACCATACAATAAAACTCCAGCTGTAATATACAAGAAACACACGTATAACGATAACACAAACATAAACAAAACTGGGATATCCGCCATTGAAAGATCAATGTAAAAGCAGTTGGGGGTTTAAAGTGGTTTTAGGAGCTGAAAACATCTCACTTTGCCCCGATTTTGTATTTAAACATTGAACTGTGCATAAATCATAACGAAATACCATCATTAAAATAGAAATCGTTTCGTTTTGATTATCATTTAACTTCTCAATTGCTGTATATTGACCAGGACACACAAACTGTAATTTTCTGCGGCAAAATGAAATGACACCAAAACGAGTATCAACTGCATCTCGTCTTTTTAACAAACATTATTGCATAAACTCTATCTATAATGCCCTCTGGTGGAGTGCAGAAACTTGGCAAAATGAGGGCTTGAACGGAAAAAATCGTGCATTAACAAGGCGATTCACGTGCCGTTCAAGCCCTGTTATGTGTTTTTTCATATCCATAATCTGGTCCACACGCAGTTACTTCCCTTCTCCAGCCTTCGACGACTTTCCAAGCATAAATGGGGAACTGAATAAGCACCAGTTTCCTCATGCATGCAGGGATAATGGCAATGCCTATTTCAATCCACTTTTCAACTTATACCATCTGCACTCTCTTGACAACAGCTTTATTGTATTGGCAACGTCAATGAAGTTAAGGTTATTTACTCAACACTTTCAAAAGACTATGCTGTAAATTTAAGTGATTATGTACCTTCAACGATCCTGCTGTAAATTCCAAAATAATTCCTCATTTCTTAATTTGCGCGGCTGCATTTCAACTTTGCATTAATCCACTGTTTAAACACATTTTGAATCGTAAACTGCCTATCCGAAGGTAAAGCCTCGTCATTTCGGATGATGACCGAGTGAGGCATATGTAAAACACAACCTTGAACTGTATTGAAGTAATCGAATTATTTTGTCGATGTCGAATGAACAAAACATTGTTTTCCATGTTATTTTAATTTATTTTGGTATGTGTGATTTGTTTATGCAATAATAGCGAAAATACACATTTTCTCGGACATGATCATCTGCGGGACCTCTCAAAATCCGAACGGATTTTTCGAGCGCCCGCAGATGATCATGCCCTCGAAAACGTGTATTATCCCTATATTCAAATCATCGACAGTCATCATCGGCCTCTATTTAAAACGACATGAAAAGCCACAGGTGGTAAGCGTGTGGCTATGATATTAATTAGTGAAAACATAATTTTGAATGATAAATAATCCTATTATAACGAAAAATCAACTTTTCTGAAAACAAAAATTCACTATCAAATATATATATAATAAGGTATTCAACTCGAAATCAAACAAGGTGCATCGCTTTGAACAGCCATTATTTCATCAATTTTGCAGTGATGTTCATGAACCTGGTCTTATTCAACGCAGAAATGAATTTCCTTTCAAAATGACGTCATGACGTTTCTTCCGGCATAACAAGTTTTAAAAAGCTCCGTTAAATTATGCGCTTTTTCTAAGATTTTACAGAAAATAACAATGATGTAAATGTGAAATTTAATGTCAATAATAGATTTTTGACAGCGATCATTTTGATACCAATTGAACATGGCAGAACGGATACAGAATTGCGATTTGATCGTTACAAAAAAATCCGGACTTGAAACAACAAGTGGACCCATGGAAACAATGACTACGAGTTAAATAGTGAAAAGGCAATGAAAAAGAAACTATATGCGACCACACGGGACCACGCGATTGTCAAGGTGACTGATGGTGGGCTGAAAATCGAATTTAGTACTGGTATGTATGAACTTTTCAAAAGCTGTGCTGCTGAGTTTTACCAGTCTGAAACTTTGAAATTTAAATGTCAAAAAACACCAGTGTATGATACTATTGGTAGTTTAGTGGAAACTAAATACAGGCTATCATTCGGAAGAAATGGTGTGTATACAATTAACTTATATCACACAAAGTGTTCATGTCTGGTAAACGGGAAAATTTGTTTGAATCAGTTTGCGGAAAGTGACTTATCAGAAATCATACAACTCGCTACAAATAAATTAATATCAGAAAACTTGACCGTCGATGAAGTGAATACAAAATTTCAAGAAATTCTTCAGGATTGCATGCTGGTGTTAACGAATAAACAAACTGAAGAGAAAGATGTATGTGGTTTGAGACCGGAAATAAATGATTCCAATTTCACGGTGAATACCAAGCAACTTGAAAACTTTGAATCGGTGTTTAAAGTTCAACACGTGAAAATCGACGCAAATACTCAAACGGAGAGCACCGGGATTGAATATGATTTTGAAGCACTTTTTTGTTTGATTCGAACAATTCAAAAGTCTGTAAGTGATATGCGCAAAGATGTATGTGAGCACATCTTAAACACCAATCGCGGATTCAATGAGATAAAAGACATTTTCCATAGTGTAAAAGTAAATAGTACAACTAATACCCGAGGTACGGACGAAAAATGCGATTGCTTGCAGGAAAACTTTCAAGACCTTAAGCAAACACTCGATCAATTAAATATATCTGTACAGAAAAAAATACAATCGCTCGGAGATATGCTTAAAGCAAACTCACTACTAAGTGTTATTTCCAAAGGTGATATGAATGGCTCTGTAGAAGCAACACGTAAGCGGATGTCCGATGATCCCGTCGAAAATGACACTTTACGAGAAACCGAACAAGCGACACTTGAGCCTAGCCCACAAGCGATCTCCGATATACAAGAAAGTATGCGTTCGTCGCATGTTGAAGAAGAAACCAATAAAGGCGAGCATAGAGCGAACATTACGCCACAAATATCGAAGACGTTACTGATTGGAGATTCAATTTTGAGAGGCATAAATAAGCGAGGATTATGCGAATCTGTGGAATTATGCACTTTGCCAGGGAAGACAATGCTAGATATCTGTGAGAAGCTGAGTAAAATGAATATCTCTGACATATCAAAAATAATAATAGTTGCTGGTGGGAATGATGTCTCGAATGGCCAGCCGATTTGACTAATCAAAGATGTAATCTTGGAGACAGCGCAATGCATTCAAGATCAAACAAATTGTGAGATATTTATTTGTAAAATAAGTTCTCGACGTGATGTTGATGTACGCGATTTCAACTCCATGCTAGAAGATGTATTAAGCGAACTTCCGGTAAAACTGATCGATTGTTATAATTGTTTTGTGTACGGAAACGGACAATTGGCGAATCGTCTATTTAGACCTGATGGAATTCACCCAAGTATTTATGGATCAAGTTCACTTGTGGCAGCAATCAATGAAGTAGTGCAGTTTCTATTACTAAGAAAAGAATGCAGCAGCAACAACAACAACATCGTCAACATCATCAAAATCAGCGGAGGCGTACTTCTTATGTTGACTTCAAAAACGGGCATCGTGAATACCGAAGCGCTAAACCGAACTTCCAATACGGGCTTCATCAAGTTCATGGCATTAGGAACGGGCATCGTGACTTCCGAAACGGTTATCATGACTTCCGGAAAGGGCATCATAACTTCCGTAATGGGAACCATAACTCCCACAGGCATCATGATCTAAGGAACGCACATCTGGACACCCGGAGTGAGTATCAGGATCGTCAGAATAAAAATCGTGACTTCCGGTACGTTCGTCGATACAGCAATCATGAAAACAGTCGACACTGCACGAACTGTGAACGTCAAAATCATGTTACACCTGACTGCAGACTACCCACAAGACAATAGGTTACTGATGACAGACGTACTACATCGTTATATAGCAAAAATAAATTTGACATTCTTTCGTCGGTATGTAACCAATGTGACTCGCACAAATGAAAGTGTAGTTTAATTATTGCTAATAATGATACAAATTAACATAAACCACATTGCTTAAGATTGAATAATGCTAGATGTAGCACTATAAATAATTTTGACACTGATATATCATCCCTGGATAGTAACGTTCTTATGGAATCTCACATGCAATCTACTTTAAAATGTAACATAAATAATGATTTTGATATTCCATTTACATATAAAGGTTTGCATATTATGCATTTGAATATCCAACATTTATTGCCTAAATTGGATGAAATTCTTGTTTTCTTACACGAAAATAGTTCTTTAGATATAGTAGGCTTTTGTGAAACATTTTAAATGATAAAACGGAGATTAATACAATATCTATTTCCGGTTACAGCATTGTAAGACGTGATAGGGCTATTTCTGCTGGAGGCGGTATAATAGTTTATATAAAAGATAGCATCTCTTTTGTACGTAGACATGATTTAGAAAGTGACGATATTGAATCTATTTGGTTACAAATCAACAATGTTAAGTACAAAGAATATTTAATTAATTTTGTTTATCGCCCACCAAAAAGCCCTCAATCTTGGATTGACTCATTTGAATTACAGATAAATAAGGCAGACTTGGAAGATTGTAATTTGTATTCAACAGGGGATTTTAATTTTCACTGTTTAAGCCAAAACATATTTAACAATATGAAATGGGAAAAACTTTTCACTGATTTTAATTTAAAACAACATGTGTCTTTTCCAACAAGAGTTACTGAGCGTTCATCATCATTATTAGACCATTTGTATTCAAAATATAACAACATTTCTGAGGTTATCATACCAAAAATAGGCATAAGTGACCATTACCAAGTAGTTTTTACTTAAAGCGTCAAAGGTAAAAATTTTAAAACAGATGATAATAAAAGTATTAAGTACAGATGTTTTAACAAATTTAATGAAATCAATTTTCAAAACGACTTAGCAAAGGCTAATTTTGATATGGTTGAAACAAAAGAGGGTACTTATGAGGCATTTGAAGTATTTTATAACATATTAAACTCAGTCCTTAATAAGAATGCCCCTATCAAATATAAAAAAGTGAAGATATTACAACAACCTGGTTGGTACAACGAAAACTTAAAACAAGCTAGGTTTTTAAGGGATAATTATAAACGTGAATCTAATTGGCCACAATATAAGTTGTGGCGTAATAAATGTAACAGTGCAATCAAAATGGCTAAACAAGAATATTTTTCGAATGCGGTACAAAACAAAACAAGTACGAAATCGCTCTGGAAAACTATTAAATTAGAATCAAATGAACACAAAGAATCCTCTATTTTGCCAAATGTAATAAGGAAGGATGATCAGATAATATCTGGTAAAACAAATGTAGCTAATGCACTTAATAACCACTTTGTTGACATCTCGAAACTTATTAAAAAGGCTGAATTTGCTGAACACATTTTCAACTCACTAAAAACATATCTAGATGCTAAGCTAGATTCTTATCATTTTTCTGTTCAGTTTATTACTACCTCAGAAGTTAGTACTTTAATTAATCAACTTCGTTCAAACAAATCTGCTGGGGCTGATGGTATAGGGCCCAGTTTTATTAAACTTTGCAAAGAATTCATTATACAACCAATCACTGCTCTTATAAATAACTGTATATCACATGGAACCTTTCCCGACATGCTTAAAATTGCACATGTTATATCTTTATACAAGGGGGGATCGGTAGAAGATCCCAATAAGTATAGACCAATATCACTTTTACCTACTATATATAAAATATTTGAAAAGCATATAGCTAAACAAATGCATATATATCTAGAATCTACAGGTCTATTAAACAAAACTCAGTCGGGTTTTCGCAAATATCATTCTTGTCAAACAGCATTGATTAATATAGTTGATTCATGGCTTAAACAAATTGATATTGGAAATCTGGTAGGTACAATTTTCTTGGATTAAAAAAAAAGCATTTGATCTTGTGGACCATAGGGTTCTTTTATACAAATTAAACTTTATCATTTTAATGATAGGTCATGCGACCTATTTTCTTCATATCTCCGCAATCGATTTCAGTATATCAAAGCAGAAAACACTACCTCTACTTGTAAAAGCATCATTGCTGGTGTTCCCCAAGGATCTATTTTAGGACCTCTTCTATTTCTTATTTACGTTAATGATCTTTCGCTAGATCTTACATGTAATTCTGCAATGTATGCTGATGATACAACATTGCACACTTTGGGATCAAATATTCAAACAGTTCAAAATAAGCTACAAACAAATCTTTCGCTTGTAAATGATTGGTGCCAAACTAATAACATGATTATTTATCCACTAAAAACTACTTGTATGGTATTAGGGTCGAAACGGAAAACTCAAAACTTAACAAATCTAAAACTTAAAATTTCAGATACGGTAATCAAAACATTAAATTGTCAAAAACTTCTTGGACTTTATATTGACAATACTCTATCTTGGAAACTACACATTAACGGCGTTTGTTCAAAAATGTCATCACGAATGTTTCTTTTGCAAAAAATAAAACCATATTTAACCCTTGAAATGTGTAAGCTCTTCTATAATGGTTATATCTCACCTATATCCGACTACGCATGCATTACCTGGAGTTCAGCGGCCAAAACGGAAATAAATAGAATAGTCAAAATACAAAAGCGTTGTGGTGCACATATTTTAAATAAAAAGTACAACACCAATTCAAAAACACTATTTAAAGATCTAAAATGTTTGACTTTCGAACAGCGTATTCGCTATTTCACGTCAGTTATTGTATTTAAAGGATTTCACAATCAAACCCCAACATACATACGTGACCTTTTGACACCTTCACAAAATAATCACTATAACTTGCGATCTTGCGAAAAGAGGGATTTAAAGATTGTGCGAATACCCAAAACAAACTATTTCAAACAATCGTTTGAATTTTCTAGCACAAAAATTTGGAATTCGTTACCCCAATCTATACGTCAAACAAACAATTTAATTACATTTAAGAAAAAATTAAAAGCTTATCTTTCTACCACACTTTATGAAATAAACTGAACATGCTCCAAGTAGTTTTAGTAAATCACCTTAGTTTAATGTTTGAATACTGTTCTTGCATGAATGGTTATTGTTGTTTTATGTCTGGCATGTGTTTTTAAGTATAATACATTTCATTATAAGTGTGCATGCATATATGATTATTTATGTTTTGCTCTTATTGCTCAAGATGATATATGCGTATTTGTTGTAAAGTGTATATTGTTAGAAGACCTTGTTGAAAATAAGAAATGTATTATATAAATTGCATATTATATAATTTCATCTGATGTATTTCTTAACAAGTCTATCTTCTTTAAATAAAGATTTTATTATTATTATTATTATTATCATTATTGTTGTTGCAATAAAACACATCATACAATGTAACTGCATTAATAATAAGGAAAAAGATCAATTAGACGTCTGTATTTATATCAAAAGGCATTCATTGTAGCACAGTTGCTGGATATAATTTAAATATAAGCTGTACATGCACGTACCATAAAGCCTCGAAGACATGTGATGAACCAAGTTTTGATATAAAAAAAATGAAGACTTGTTATAGTCGTGTTGATATTGTGATCTTTCCAGCACAATGCGGTGCGTGCTTTTAATTAAATTAAGTAAACAAGAATGAAGCGTTTCTTTTCATTATCTCCGGAATTGAACGCGGTTTTATTAGCTTTGTATTATGCCCAAATAAGTGCAATATGTAAAAACTACCCCATTCATCATTCAAATATCTGTTTTTATCATGCACCATATGTAACCGTTTTAATACGTGTACAACTGTAAGACTATAACACTGTGGGTTTGTGGTTGCTTCTTTGCAAGTGTTAAATAAATCCAACGGATGATATAAGGCATTTCTCTCCTGATCATGTTCCTCAAGTTCATGATTTATTCAAAGTTGCTTAACGTCAAGAAAATTTATCCATTACGTATCTGGCGAATTGCATGTGATCGATGCATGTTTACATACAAGTCAATTCATAAATAAATACAAACGCATACATAAGTATGTTTGTATATCTTTCTTGCAGGTCAGACTACACTGATAGCGACAAATACTGACATCATTCAAATTGAATTAGTGTGTAACGTCCACAATATCGAAAACTCAACAGTAGTTCATTTTCAAGAAAACAATCATCAGATAAAAATTGAAATAAAGAACGAAAAAGAATGTCGTGGCGTGGAAAATTCTTCGAAAGTAAAGTGCGGATGTACTCTCGCTCGTACCATTGCTTGCAATTTTTCACTGAACTCAAATGATAATGGAAGTCAACGATGGATGTGCTCAGCTGCACACAATGGTCGTTCATATAAGAGTGGATATTTAGAAGTCTGCTTTACTGGTGAGCTCCAGTGTTATTTCCGTTGTATTATTTTTTTATTACACGTGAATGGCGAATCTTAAATATTCTAAAATGCTAATTCCTTTTACATTTGGTTGTTTTTGTTACAGACTACATCTCGACGTTATATCAACAAAGCAACCTATCGAACGTTCAGCGACCAATTGTCAAGTGTTCAGATGATTTGTTAAATCCCGACATCATACATTTGATTTTAGAAGACAGACTTTTGATAATTGATATAAAAAGGATTACAATGACGAAACTGAATGTGCATAATATAAGTTTTCTTGAACAACTAGTCACCATTGAAGCGAAAAAGCCTATTGATGTATGTACATTATCAATAGAAAATGAAACGGAATGGAGCATCACTGTAATATGTAATTGTTTTTATTGCTTTGGCGTTATACTATATATATATTCGATAAGAAACTTCCAATACGATTTCACATTGTAGATTCTTATTAACCTTTGGGTGAATTTGCCTTTGACGGAAATCTTTTGTTAGTAAGGAACGTTTATGTTATGAATCTAATAGCTTTTGAATTTTGAGTTGACTATATGCACTAATGTTCCAATAACCTCTAACATTACATGGACGGTTCGCATGCAGCATTTGGAAACTTTTTTGTTGTTGTTGATCCGTTCTATGTATCTACTCACTTGGCGTGACTTTGATTAATGTAGGACTATATTGTTGCTTAACTTTTCTGCATTTTTTTAAACAGATGTTACCTCGGAGTGCACTGAAGACTCGTTGCCCAAACGGAAATCGTCAACACCGAACAGCTCGTGTAAAACTTTCAACGGTAATCCAACAATTAGACAAATTGTTGAAGGGTACACATCAACTGTGTGCCCTTCAGTTAACCTTCTTTACCATGTCAACACAACGCTGTGTGAAGCTGTCAATAGAAATGTGATTGGGGCAGGAAAGTTTCCAGGAAATGCTACTGTAAAAGTCCTATGTAAGTAAAACTATAGTGGGTATATTGACAAAAACGAAATCGGTTTTACCGATACAGAGGCTACGAAATAATAATGCTTTTGATTGCCATTTTGTAATAAACAGTATTGCAATTATACTATTACAGATCCGGCATCTATTCGCGAATTCTATTTAGAGGGGTTTATGGATCAACAGAGTGTATCAGTGACTGACAAACGAAATGTAACGTTTGTCTGTAAAGCGTTTGGCGATCCGTCTCCTCACATAAAGCTTACGTCGGAATCCGTAAACGTTTCAACCAACAATTCATACCTGAGACTCAATAAATATCTGACCTCTCGCCAAGATTCTGGAACATTCACATGCATAGCTACAAACGGTCTTGGTGCGGAAAATAGGTCAATTTATGTTCAGGCGAATGGCCAAGGTACTTGTATTTGATTTGCAAAATTAACTATTAAATCGTATTGTTACTAAATTTGTGTATGTTATCTTTCGATCAAGGTTTGATAAAACGCTTACAACAAATGATGTAGATTGTTTTAAAAGCAAATTTGGTATATACACGACATATTCTGAGAGTGTGGTACTCCATTATTGTTCCATTAGTTATACACTTTGTTATAACATTGTTTTGTCAATGTAGTACTATTATAAACATCCGCTGAGCTAATAAACATATATAGTACAACAAATGTTTATGTTCTGTAATTTAGACGATGCAAGGTCCTATTCCTTCACACTTGCTTTATGCCTTGGATGTGGAGTGAGTGGAGTACTGGTACTGGTTGCCGTTTTGTGGGTGTACAAACGACGCGACATAGTCTTGCAAATATTTCATTCAAACGGTACAGCACTTATAAAGGAAGTAGCTGCTTAAGCAGAATAATAATTTAACCAAACGATTGCGATTAATTCAAATAACATATACATAATTGCATAAATAAATACAATAAATACATCACATATATTATGTAGATAATTTATATATATTTTTTTTGTTTATTCATTTATTTATTTATGTATTTAATCAGAAACTTATTTATAACGTATTGTTTTCTCATCGTTTGTGTTTTTGTCTATTTTCAGACCGTGCCATTGAAATGTGAGTTTATTTGTTTTTATTTCAAATCTGTGAGTTGTGCCATCATAATGTGTTTCTTTCCAATAAGTGAACATACTTTTAAATTGTTTAAACATTGCGGATGAATTTTCAATACGCAAAATTAATTCGTATATTACTTCACGTGTCATGTATTTCGTGCAGAAATGCAGAGGACGCTAGGGACCAGACAAGCCGTTCTCGTGATAATAACGGTAAACCACGTGTTTTGTATTGTTCTAATAAAAAATACACACGATATCCAGAATACTGAGTATCACTTTGAATAAACTAATAGGACATACATGTTTTACATGTGCACGTTATCAAGTATACGTGCGCTAAAATATCAATATTTTTGTATGTATAACATGTATAATGTTCGTCGATGAAATATATTTATGTTCACTTTAACCTTCAATGAAGGCTCTCTTTCTTTCTGAAATCAATCAATTCGCGTGTAATGTTCCATTTTGTGTCGATAGTTGAATGATTTTTAATCAAACAATACATGGATGCATTTGTATTGTACTAATTATATTACACGCTAATGTGGAAATGTTAAGTACACCTAAAGAGCTATTGCGGGTTTCGTTCTCGCTTGTGCGCCGTCCTATATTCAATTACATATTTAGTTATCCCCTGATGGAAGAAGTTATTATTGTATGCATGTTTTTGTTGAAAACTGGTCGAAAAACGATTTCGTGTTATGCATAAGTTGAAACGCTTATGTGTCTTCGGTTGTATATTAAATGTGATTCTATTATTTTCTCGACAAAATCATATATATTTCAAATGATACACCCTATTGTATTGGTTCTTGACAGTTTCCGTTAGTGTTTTTTTTTCTTTAATTATAATTAGACTTCGCAATGTTATATATTTCATTGTGTTCATATGTTTCATTGGCTGAATTACGTTCGCTTAAATAATTGAATTTTTTTCAGGCGCTAAATTACATTACTTTTGTATTTGAGGTAAAACGTTGGTCACGCCTTTCGTCGATTATACAGAATACGGTATCACAACTTTATATTTTTTTAATCGCGTAATATCGCGAAAATTTCAAGAGATACCGTTGGGGAAGGCGGAACTTATTTATTTTATTTAATTCCTTCCTAGTGTTATAAATTAAGGTTATTTCAAACAATATAGCTTTGTAAGAAGAAAAATATGGCATTTTTCAACAACACGAAAATCTGTGAACAAGTGCTGTGGGAGGAGAGGACTGCGCACTGCGATTTTGGGGTGAAAGGTTAATATATTACAAATTTAGTATAAAGCGCTTATTGAAATAGGAGAAAAATGTTTGTTCCCAATATTCGTACTAAATTCTCGACGCTGAAGTACATATGTCTGGGTTTTACTTTATTTATCCGAAAAAGAATGTACCTACACTATTTGTTGTAACACCTTTAGTAAACCCGAATGACAAAAGACAATCAGTGTTGTTTTTCAGTAGTTGTGGTTCCTTTTCAAAAATAATTCATAAAATAAAACAGTTCATAAAAAACTTATTCTTGAACTTCCTTGATAATATTTGCCTTTCTGTCACATTTTAAATTCCATTATGTTAAGTTACTTGTGTAAAATGAGTAACGCAATAAGTATTTTGTCAAGAAGAGATAATTATTACGAAAAATATTGTTCAACTTTTGTTGCGAAATAAACAGATAAATGTCCCCATTTTGCAGCGTCGCATCAATGACTATCTTGTTGCTTTAGGAAATATGCCAGAGGGAGATGGATCACAAATCGCAACTCACCATGGCTGCATACGTAAACTACCTTCTGGCAAAACTCGTGGCTTTTACAATCAATCGTATGAAGAGTATTCCCCAAGAAATGGAAATGCAGGTTGTAAAGTTCCGTATTGGATATGTATAAATACGAGTGTTACAGTTCAATTCACATGATCGTTTAGCTAAGAAAGATCGCATAAGTTTGATTAAAATTGAATAAACCGTATTATATGAAATCAACTTAGAAACTCTCAAACGCAATAGAATGTGCTCATATTTTCGAACAAACTGTTGATAGTACAGTTCAGTACGGACAGGCTAATGACTCCATGAACGGAACATAAAACAATTTAACCAGAATGTTTATTGAATGGAATTTTAATCATACAACCCTTTCCTATATGATTTTTTTCTTATTTTACAAAATCGTATAGAATCGCACTAAACTTTATTTATTTAGACATTTAGAGAATAATGCCAAATCACTAGCATCGAGTCTTTATTGAAGAAGTGGACTATGAAAATGTAGGCAGTAATAAATAAATCCTCAATCTGTGTAAAGTACATGTATATCAAAAAGCAAACGGTTGCTAGTCCCATTAACGAACTTGAAACTCTGAAAAACATGCAACACTCGTGTCTATAAAATAATCATTATTACAATTTAATTAAGTTAAATATTGATAAAATAACAAACACTATATATGCAAGGTTGAATAACATATGTTAAGTCAATATTGGTACACGTATAGCTTTAATAACAGATAACGATCTTGAGGAGAACAGGGACAATGAACCCTTCATTTATGCGGCTGATGCTGTTCAGAAACGGCGAGGTGTCTGGAACGAGACATACGCCGACTGGTTCAATCCTTCGACACCTCGCCCTGACAATACGAAAAGCACAGGTATTTATTCATAAAATGTACTCGTGTAAGACTACTTTTTTCTTTTTTTGGTTTTCCAAATTTTATATGCTACTTTATGTCAATAACAAAATATTGAATTCAAAATTGAATAATTCCATTAAAACAGAATTTTTGTTTCAGATCAAATCAGCTGCGAACACGTGTACGTATGCTATGATTCATGATCTTTCATTGAACCTTTTAACATTTTAACATTCCATGTTTCGTGACGAGTGTATCCCCTTGCTGCGTATCTACAGCTTTAATTACCAATTACAAAATCTCGAATATTGAATATGAATTATTTTAATAGCATTGTCCGACGTACTTAACGTACAAATACATAATAATAAAATAGCATACATATTTAAGTGAGGAGTCGCCAGAGCGAAGGATTCATACGGATGGCTACTCACACACTGATGTCAACAAACACAGATCCAAACAGACAAGTATAATATTTTCATAATAACAGAAATGAGGAAACACGAGAAATATTACCAGGAAATAAATTATTGTTCCTTTCAGTAATGTTTATATGATCTAGAGCAATACATACAATTCAACACAAATTATACAACAAACTGAATATGAGTCCTATTTCAGTATACACCAATGAAGTGTTACACTAAATTCATTTTTCGATTTGTCACGTTCATCTTTGAATGTGTGTATTTTTAACAACGTACGTACAGGTATTGCATTATGATAAATAAACATCGTCTTTTGCGCAACTTGCCTTCTATGTGCAGGCTAAAACTATTAATAGTGACTATACGTGTATAATCTCTAAATCGAGTAGAGTATACATAAACATCATTTAATACATTCGCTTTGTATCACTTTAGCTGACGAAACACTTATTGCTACAAGGTACGTTTAAAAATTCACTTCTGTCATGCGTTATATTAATGTTATCAGTAGTGTGCACATTTAATTTTACACAACAGTAACAGTATAAAGCACGTCGTGCGATCGAGCATAATACGAGTATTTTAACGCAAGATAATTCAGTGTTTAACTTTGTACACATTTTTATACAATTTTCTTATTTACCATATGAAAAGGAAGTGTCATACAAAAACATGTGTTTTAAATGTACACAGATCTACAAATTTACCAACTACCCGCGGATTCTTCACACTAAATGATTCGCCTTGTACCGAAAAGAAAAAGGGTAACGATGTGAAGAAAGGAAACGTCGAATGCATTTACAGTATTGCATGATGGTGTGTGATTCATAAAAGTGTATTTTTTTAAATTAACAGGTCGAGGGATGACTGAACACCTGCACACTCAATGCTAACAGACGATTCCTTAATAATCGTAACTGATTAATTAGGATTGCTAAATCAATGTAGGCGATGCTCTGCACCTTACGAGAATGCATACCTGTATTACCGTGTGTCGTTGTGACTTACGGATTTGTTTGTTTATGTGGTCATAGATGTTTGGTTAATTCGTTTTTCTTTCTTTGTGCATGCATTGAAATATGCCACTGGCATTGTATTGGTGCAAAAATATGTTTGTTTTTTGCGACAATTTTTACTACAATCGAATTATACTGTTTGTTGACATATATCAATAGAATTCTCTATGCAACTTACAGTTGTATACGCGTATGTTCTTACGATCAAATGTATTTTTGAAAATATTGTGTTAATTTTTACATGGATGTTTAAGATTATAAACAAATATTCCGGCCCACCGTTTCATTTATTCGGAAGAAAAAGTTAAATGTAAAGTAGAAGAGACAGCTTTGGTACATCTTATAAATGTCAACATTTGATTGTATATAGTATGTGTTCATTATATGCACCTAATCATTAATTGATTTTGGCCATTGTACAATATTTACAACATAATTCAATTATTGAATAATTGCAAGAGATGTCTAATGATCTTAACAGTAGAACTGATATAAACGATACATGTCTTTATAATTATATAAAGGATTACAACCGCTTCACGCGCAAAACTATTGCACGCGTTTGGTCAGTTGGTTCAACTGATTTGTCATGAAAGCAACTGAAAAGCAACTTAAACGTAATGAAATATATTACCGTCCGATCACTGAAAAATATTGACAACAGTCCTTAATTATATAATTGAAAACAAAAGTTAAACAAATTCAAAGCAAAAATCAGAAAAGTAATACGCATTTTGTTATGGCGGCTAAGGATGACTCAGACGTTGGATTCCTCATAAAGCTATACCGACAAATCGGGTTGTCATCCTACAGGTTTTATAATGCTGTGTTATGTATTCAACCTTCGGCAATAATTACATTCATTTTATTCAATAAACCATATTTTAGCGTAACAATCATGATTGTTTGGATAATCTATCCTCACAATTTTATCTGAGTAATATATACATGTTTTATAATCAATAAAACAGATATTGTTATTGTCAAAAATGTTTGTTAAATGTGTTCAATAGTATGTGTTGGTACTGAAAACGTTCAAACAAACATGTTTTGATACCTCTTTGTATGAAAAAAAATGTCATTATAATTTCACAAACCGAATATTTTGAATGCGCGCTTTTAATGTTTATCGTTTGTAAAATCAATTTAGTTATTTTAATTATTTTACAGAATGTTACGCATGAGGTTAAATATATACATTTGAATATTAATGAGACATATTCTTATTAGTTCTTGAACTTAACGTTTGATTTGCTTATGCGTGCCATCGGTTTACATATTATAAGTCTATGCACGCATTAAATAAGATGTATTTGTGAAGTGCTTTAATTTATAAGTTATCATAGCTAGATGTTTAACATCTTGCATCAATCAGTTCAAATTGAAATCATGTGTATCGACATGCATGCGAAGTTTACACAACACTTAGCGTCTGTCTGTTAAAGATGAATGTACATTCAATGTGTTCATTGAAAAGATGCGTGACACAAAACAATTAACAATATCACTGGATAATTCATACCAAGTATGAGTAATGGAATATAAAACTCAAAACAAATGCTTAAACAATGTGGTAATAAAAATCAATGTCGGGCTACTGAAACAGAAACACTATTAATTTAATAATCATTGTTTATACGAAACGAACCACTGCAAACAATGGGTGCTAAATTTTCCTTTAGATACATTTAAGATTAACTTGTATTTGTCTGTACAAGAATTCAACTAATGTTTATGACAGGATAGGTTTTTCACAATACATTATGGAAATCTTTGCAACGAACAATCGATATTCTGAAAATATATCGTTGCTGAATTACCTCTAGTTATTCGTGTTTTATATATGATTCATTGTTTACATAGTTCGTCAAAATTAGGTAAGTCAAATTAAACCACGCAATAAAGTAAGCTACGAACACCTTTCAATAATTTATTAAAATAAACGGGACTCAATCCAGCTGTCTTGATTCAGTTCAATGCCAATTCAACACATCATAATGCATTTTAGTGTACAGTCAAGGTGTACCTTTCCAAATAATAAGCTGACGTATGAAATTCGCTACATATTGTCGTGTTTATAATGTTATATAACAAGTTATAGCTGTCAAAGAATATCATTAAATTGCATACAAGAAAACAATTCACGCGTTATCTGTATGCCTTTATCTTGATCGTAGTAAATTAGTAGTATAATTCCAATCATCGATTCGAAACCCATATACAGACGATACAATACATACACGAAACAGATACATCGTAAGCCAGTAATATGGTTATAGTGCTATGGACACATTGACTTTTTATGCGTGAGCATTATCAAAATATGTTAAAATAGTTCTGTATTTTATGCCACATTTACAATTTTAATTAAATATATTAAAGAAATGAAGCTTTAAGCATTTAAATAAATTGCATATCAGTCAACAGACGTTTTTGGAAACATGTTGTTCCTGTTTGCTTATAATAACGTTGTTATAATTTTAGCAGAACTTCACGAGCTGTTGGACGAAAAAAACACCTCTAAAATGGGGTTTCCTGTACTGTAGTACAATGAAAATGTATTGATAAAAAAGTATGTTCGCCGGTTTTACTCTATTATGGAGAATCCTAGCATGCACCATGTACATATCTTTCATTGTCTATTATTTGAAATTAGGTTGATCATGCGACCATTTATGTTATAAGTGTATCTACGTACGTGCCTAAGTATAATACACGACTCACACATTAAAAAATAGATTTTAGAGATTAGTAATGAATAGTTATCATTATGAGTACAATGGTAATTGTCAATTACGTTTAGCTCTGTACATTTATAATATGGTAAGTGTACATGTCCGAAAATTTCAACTGTCTGTATATATGATTAAATGTATTTTATTCATTGCGTTCTGTTTCTTCTGTATAAAACATACGACCTTATATCGGTATTTGAGGTAAACATGAATCATTTTGCATTCCATTGTATGAGGCCGGTATACATGTACTTCGAGTGGTTCTTTGAAAGTCTCTTGAACAAATTACAATCAACACTACATGGAAACATGTAAATGTACACAATTCAATTATTGTGACATATTGTCTTAAGTGAAAGCACAATTATTAATAGAACACAACACACTGAACGATTGCATGTCATGCTTGCATGCATGTTCCCATTAACACGTGTTATAACGAAGGTTAAAGTATTATTAAGATTTAACATTGAAGCGGTAAGAACTATTATTGTAATCACGCACTTATTACCACATGTGCTCTCCAATTTAATAGAGATCTTCACTATCAGCAATTTTAAGAGTCAATAAATAATGGTTATGTTATTATTTACCAGAGGGCACGCTGATATACTAATTGTTATAACAATGGATTGATGGTGCAATATTTTTGCGAATCATACTGCTTAAACATCTGTAGCTTTGTTAACGGCCAAATTATATTTTTTACAATACACTTGGATTTTTCAACACATTCTATATCTAATTTATGTCGTCTTTGATATCCTGCTGAAGTTATTATTTTATTACAACTTGTATTGCTAATTGCTGGCGTGATAACAATATTTGTGACAGTATCTTCATAGCCTATTACTCATATTGTAATAGATACCTCAACCATTAGATATTCTTGCAATCAGACGCGTGTATTAATAAATTAAAACGCCGAGTGTGAGAGCAGATTGCGAAACTGACAACTTATTGCTAAAAAATAAGAACATGTTTTGTGTCACATCTGGACAACAATCTAAGCTATTATGCGATGAATATATCATAATAATAAAATATCAATTATGTATAAATACACGATAAATATGTATCCGCAAGTACATATATGCTATATAATTACTCTTTGTAATATTTATTGCATATGCTTTCCACTCTTTGACGATTGCATTTTTTGTATTTAATTTAAATACAAGATAAGTGTTGATGCAAAGCATCAAAGGGCGTCGGGAATTTCAGTGTAAAAAGCACTCAATGAAGTTACATTGGACGATTTTTTTCTACTGTTAATATTAATATATTGGCCGATTATTTTAAACAAAATAGAAAAAGATACTGGTATAGCCATTGTCTATAATTTTGTGTAATAACCCCCAAATAACCATTATCTATGATGTTGTGTTATAACCCCCTAAAAAACCATTATCTATGATTTTGTGTTGTAACCCCCAAATATTTCATAGTTCATTTTATTAACATTGGTTTCCATTTTTTACTGGCATCCGTGTGCAGTTTTCATTAATGGAATAGAACTGTGTAGGTTTTAAACAATCTGCTTCATCTTGTAAGAGTTATTTCATATTTTTCTCAACTTCAAGGGGAGATGATTCTGAACTTATTCTTACGTTGCTTATTTACGATAGGGGTTGAGTACTCATTGATATGAAAAACGTGTATAAGTTTGAAAAAAAATGTATGAAAACTGTTAATTGCATAGAGAAGCTGCATTTCACAATACTTTGAAATTCAGTAAAAGATCATAATAGATTTATTGCTCCGATATTCATCATTTTCAATAGGGTTCGAGTAATACTGATGTAAATACACTTAACAAGTTTGGAAAGATTCAGACGAAAGTTGTAAAATCTTTTAAACAAGTGGACATTGTTTATTTTGTTAAATTTAATAGAAAAAATCTGGACTTATTGTCCCGATGTTTCTCATTTTAAATGAGGTAAAATGCTCATTGATATGAAGACACTGTAAGTTTGGAAAGAATCTGATGAAAAATGTGGACATAATCACCTAACAAAGCAGTTTTTCACTTTTGTTTTTAAATTCAAAGAGACATTATTCTGGACTTATGGTCCGATATTGCTCACATTGAGTTTGGGTTGGGTCCTCATTGATAAAAAAAAACATGTGCAAGTTTGGTAACAATCGGATGAACATTTCGGACTTCGAACAACGATTTCAAAATTTCTCAACTTCACGTAATGGTCGGATAATGTTAAAGGGCCCATACCACCTGGATAGTAATACGTGTCGCGCTTCGCGCTCTATATGTGGTTCTTAAAAAAAACAACGACGAGTGCTTGACTCTAGGAAAACGGGTTGCTGGGACACAGTTCCTCCTTGATAAGCGGCTGCATCCTTTATCGCAACTCATTGTTACAATCAATAATACGTGTCGCGCTTCGCGCTCTACATGTGGTAGGGATAGTACTTAGAGCCTATGATGGACAACCATAAAAATACATGGATAATAGATGTGTTGTTTGCATTTATTTGTTGTCACCACGCAGCATCCATTCATTTTAATAAAAATGTCCAATTGTAGTAAAATGGATTTTAAAATGTCTACATAAAATAAAGCTTTATTATATTTATAAACCTGAATGAAAAAAATTGTCAGCCGCCGAACTGTTCCGTTCGTACCGGAACCCGGGTTTGAATCGGGGGCCTTTAGATGATTGTTGCGTAAATATCTTTAGTCTAACGCTCTCCCAACTGAGTTTTTCCGGCTGACATCATTTATGTAGTGCTTTTTGGTGAAGTTGTGTAGAGCGATCGTTATTATATGTCTATTGATAAACTAATACACTGTACGTTTTCGTACCACTACGCCTTCCAATAAACTTGCTTGCGCGATAAGTCGTCAAATATTGTACTTCATTGATTCTCCACTAAATAAGCAATTTAGAAAAACCACTAAATATATATATTTTGATTATGTTTGTTTTTATACAAAACCAGAAAGTTTCGCGTATTTGCCCAGTCCCTGTGATCTTTCCCTGTGATTAGTTGTGGATCAGTTATTAATAAAAACAATTAGCTTTGCATTATTTGCAATAAATGTTGTAATAAATGTAATAGGCACAAATGCAGTACATATTTACACTTATTTTCACAAAAAAATCACCACTATGCACGATATTCTTAAAACAAAAAATATATACATTGATCCGTAAAATAACTTCTCCTCCCATAAGCGAAAAGTGGCATTACATACTAGTCGCCGCTCTCCAGAGCGTCGCCAATGATGTAAAAATGAATAATCGTTCATGCTTCGTAATGCTGTGTTTTTAGTTCCTGCATTGATGTCGCATTATTTGTGCGCAAGTGACGATCGCTTTTAAACAGTATTCTTGCTCACTGCAACATTTAAATGGTTAATCATAATACATAATTATGGTCATTTTTGTCATTTTAATTATGTTTCACTAAATATATTTGTCTTTTTTAATGATGAATGGATTTTGTAGGCATTGTTATTAATTTTTACGGTGCACATGAAAATGGACTTTCAAGCGAAAATGACTATTTAGGGGAAACAACTCCGATACGCTTTCACTAGATTTTCGGAATGCAGATGACTTTTGAAAACACACAACAGAACACAACAGAACAAAAATGTATTTGAAAACACATCATTTGGTTGATGCTTCTGATTTTGACTTAAGTAAACTCAGCACAGAAATGAAATGGTTCAAAATAGTTATTAAATAAAGATTATCAGTTATCTACATATTACAAAACATGCGTGATAAATGATAAACCAACAATTAGTATATAAACTTTGTTGGTGTGGATTTTAAGTAGCCGTGAAATAAAATATCACCATGATTACAAGCAGTAGATATATGTCACAAATGAAGGGACTTTTGGCCGTTCGATCATGAAGTTAGATCTCGATACTTGCGTGCGACCGGTTTGTTTGTATCAGCACATTGATGCGCGCGTATGGAAAATGTGTATGCGTGAGCTTGCGTGGTTGCGTGCTTGCGTGCGTGCGTGCGTGCGTGAGTGTGTGCGTTAGCGTGCATGCGTGTATTTGTGTTTGTGTCGTACGAGTCTGCTATGTATAAGTATCACATACTGTAGGGTAAATTGCGAGTTAAAAAGAATTTTTAATCATATAAGCAATGTGTGGTTATTTAATTCTTACTTTATTCTTCAAGTTGGAATGATCCTATTTTTTTAAAGATGTACAGGAGTACACGAAGGGAATCCCAATCGTCATGTATGAACCTAAACAATGAAACTCCACATGCTCCTATTAGCAATAAACACGGTCCGAATATGTGAGGTGAGAATTTACGAATCCCTGCGCCACTAAGTTGACCGAACAAAGACATGAGTTGAATTTCAAACTGTAGTAATGTTAAAATCGGATTTTTGTCTATATAAATGGGCACTAAAAAATTAAAATCAAACGTAATTGAAAAGATTCTTAACTACAATTTTGGCGTAGCTGTCGTACCCAGATTATTTACCTTTCTCGACATTTATAATCGTCTAATGATATCAGGAAAACATTTCCCGCCAGAAGGCCCGAATAAATAAAAAATATTCGTATTAAAGGACATGATGCATTATATGTAAAATATATATGCAGTTCAATAAATTATTGAAATAATTTTTCGATACAGGCTTTTCAAAATCGCGGACTAAATATTACAGTACCATAAGCGATAAAGCTACCTCTACATATTTTCCGCGCAAAAGTGTCTCCCCTCTTCCTTCTCCCCCTTTCTCCTTCTCTCTCTCTCTCTCTCTCTCTCTCTCTCTCTCTCTCTCTCTCTCACTCCCCCCCATTTCTCTCCCTCTCCCTCTCACTGTCACTTTATCTCTCGCTCTGTCTTTCTCTTTCTTCATCTCTCTCTCTTCATCTCTCTTTCTTCATCTCTCTCTTCATCTCTTCCTCTGTCTCTCTTTCTCTATCTCTCTCTATCATGGCGCATAACTTAAATTGTGTGCACATGGCCCAGTTAAGGTGGCGATATAACGAATTTTGCCAAGCGTTTGCTTGTATAACGCCGTTGGACAGGTTTCAGCATTAAAAACTGTCAATTATTATGTATTAGGTACAACCAATAAGAATTTTAAGTATTATGCCTGCTTGGAAGTGCAATCATTAACAACATAAACAAAAGATACAATTTTGTCGACCTTCTTGCATATTAAATTCATTTGCATTCATGAATATAAAACTTAATCTTCATTTATTTTCAAATATACAAACTTCGTAAATGTACATGTGATTGTGACCAACGTATTGATATAATGTCAAAAGTAACACAGCAATACACAAAACAAAAGTAAGCATGGAGGTGTGGAAATATTTATTACAGTCACATGAAATAGAGTGTGGTTTGTAATACAATGTCTTATGTCGAGAACATGGTATTTCTCTCAACATTTCTTAGCGCGTATGGATAGTATTGCTTAAATCATTTAAAACACTCAATGTAAAACATTTTCTTAACACTCTATCCTTATTTAGTATGGAAGAAACATATTCGTACACAGTCAACCATAATATCATTCATATAACCGTTGGACAGTTGACCAGTTAACCTATGAAGATTCCTGTAAATGTTGAGCCGTTTCGTAAGATTGGTTCAATGTGCGAAAGTAAGCGATGAGTACACGAATGTAAGCGAACGTTATCATTCATCATCAACTGTAATTGAGAAGCATATGTCACGTGCGTGTAGTTAGAGTCAAGTACTATGGTTGCTATTTGATAATCGTTCTTATATGCATAACATTCCTGGCGAAAACTCACTCCTGATACTAGATTCCATTCAAACCAGTATGCTCCAGTCTTCGAAGCCGTGTTTGTTGCTGTTTGGAGATTAAACTGGGGATTTGCACGCGAAATGAATGTACCAAATGCGATGTTACACGACGATAGGTATGGTACAATTTGGCAATGTGTCATGGATGGTGTTCCCACACTAAATTGTATATCGGAACCTGAAACACATTAACATATACTTAATGATTGTCAGCTTTCGGACGCCTTCTAATAGGGATCGTTTCACGTACGTCGCAGGTATTAAGTGACGATTATCTTAATTATTGTTTGATATCTTTGTAAATTAAATTATTATTATTATTTGGATTGTGTTGTTATTGTGCACATGTAGATAAACTACTTGTGTTTATATTGTTGCTTGATGTCTTATTGACGTTTTTAAAAAGACAAACACATGCTGACACGTGTAATGGGTTTTGTATATTTAATTATTGATTTAATGTATTGCGGATTGTAACGAAAAGGGGTTTACTTATGCTCATAAATCTTTTTTTCGGAGAAGCTATCTCAGCCTGGCTTGGACCTCATTCAATTGTCAATTACAACTGTCCCGCCAGTTGACCAGAATAAATAAATCATAATATTGCATTCCCTGATATAAGACAATTTCCCCAAAAGCAGTGGTTAAATCCCTGCGTCTATTTAGTTTATGGGTACATGTTGTGTAGGATATATAGTAGTCAGTGCTGGTAAATCCCACTACATTTTGCAAATGATTTTTCGATACATAGATACAAATATTTGACCAAGGTACGTATCGCCAGAAAAAAAGTGTCGATATCGGCGTTGTGATAATAACTTGGTCGCTATTAATATCATTAAATCAATATCATTGTTATCCTTATAACAACCCTTTGATTATAATTATAATCATAATTATAAGAGTTATAATAATTTAATATCCCTAAGGATAATATAACTGAGCTTATAACAACCGTCTGTGATATTCAATGAAAACTTTTTTTGTTAAGTATCACGCTGGTAATGCGGATACTTCGATAATAGATGGCACTTCGATAACAGAGAACGACAAAAGCCACGCGCGAGAGATTAGTTCCTCAGTTTTTTCAAAAGTTATGTCCTCAAGATTAGTTTTTGGGACAAGGCACATGATCGAGTTGATACATGGTGTATCCCTTTATATTGGGAAGAAAAAAATCACGGTAAAATAGTAGATTTGTGCCCCAAAAAAGAAAGTTCGGTCGAAAAACAGCATAAACGGAGTGATCAGTAAACATTTCAACACACACAAACTAATTAGAAATATTACATGAAAATGTTTGCTATTCCAGAATGTGGAGTAACAATGTGCTTCAAATCGTGAAATTTTGATAGTATTCAATGAAATATAAACGAAGATAAAGCATTTTAATAGGTTGTTTTCATGAAGTGGCGAATACTTTGATTCCCGATATAGGACACTTCGGATAACAGAGACTTTCAACAAATTGGGCACTCTGATAACCGAGTTATATCTTCTACCTGAAATGCATTTAATATGTATATTATGGCTATTCTTACCAAACATTTTGAAGTTCGAATCAATTTGAATTGTCAAGCGCGACACATTTGGAATCTATGCATAACGTAATTACATACACACGTGAAATATAACCAATAGCGTTTTGTGTTTTCAAAAATCTCATTACTATTAATTTATACAATTAACATTATAAGTGCAATTTTAAAAAAAGATTCAAATGCTTATTTATGGAGTAATATATTTCAAATGACAACTGGAAATTATTGTCTACATAATGAACTTGTTGTTGGTGGTAACTTGAGATTTAGAGAGATGAATGTGGATTTACACGATTGTGTTTAATTTTAATTATAGCAGGCCTGTAGATAACGTGAGCAAAGGGTTCCTAAAGCGACAAATACACTTTTTGTTCTTCATAAAATCTCATGTTAAGTAACACTAAACTTGGTGAATAAGATGCCAATACAAAACTGTCGCTACTTGCATAAAACTTCGCATTAATTAATGAAGTAGACTAACAAGTATATACTGGTAAATACTGATGAGAAAAGCAATTGAGAGTTAATAATGCGGTATACATGTGTCTGCATGATTTTCACATCTTGTTTTGAAAATATATAAAAATGAAAAAAGCAGAAACAATACAAACAAGCATGCTTAATTACATCTAAACCTTATCTCAGTAAAATCATATTGAGCTGACTAAGTGAAACATCAAAACAAAACGTTATTAAAGGGGCCTTTTCACGTTCTGGTAAATTGACAACATTTAAAAAGTTGTTTCAGATTCGCAAATTTTCGTTGTAGTTATGATATCTTTTAGGAAACAGTAATACTAAACAGTTACAATGCTCTAAATTATCCATTATATGCATCTTTTGACGATTAAAAACCCTTAACATTATAAAGCGTTGCTACGCGAAACGATTGAATAATTTGGAGAAATCTGTTGTTGTCGTTATATTTTGTGATACTATGACGATTGCTTATTGGCGTCGAAATGGATTGCAGCGACTTGTTTGTAATGCTTTTTAATTTCGCTTATGGGACGAGAAGTTATTTTACTGATCGATGTATATATTTTTGTTTTAAGAATATCTTGCATAGTGGTGATTTTTTGTGTAAATTAGTGTTAATAAGTACTGCATTTGTGACTATTACATTTATTACAACATTTATTGCCAATAATGCAAGGCTAATTGTTTTAATTAATAACTGATCACGGGGGAAAATTCACAGGCACTAGTCAAATACGCGAAACTTTCTGGTTTTGTATAAAAACATAACATAATCAAAATATATTTGTTTTGTGGTTTTTCTAACAATAGCGCAGACTTTTGCTGTTCGAGTTTTGGAAAACGCGTCTTTTTTTTAATTTTACAAGACGACGGCGATTACACGGTTTATTGCTTTATTGATAACCGTTACACTACAGTCACTTATTAAGGCAGTAGGTGCCAAGTGAGATCGGGAATAGTCGGTCGATATCGCCGTATTCGGAAAGCGTTTCGGCTATAAGCGATATCTACGGTAAAGTCCCGATATTATACTAAATACACGAAATAAAAGTGTATGTTTTATGTGCGAGTTAAATTTGCTTATCTCTTTAAGATTTAATAACTATACAATTCAAGTATAAGTTAAATTTATTCGTTTCATAAAATATTTGTGTTCATGACGTCACGGTTGTTGACCTTTTCTTAGCAAAATGAAAGTGCGAAATAAAAGCGAGCGATTTGCAAAATCGAAAAAGAAGCAAACACCGATCGACAACTTTGTGTTCGATAACAATTATTCATTTACCGAGCTCTGCGATGGCGATTTGTGTGAAAATGACTCACGTAAAAGCTATTCGCATGTGCTAAATGGCGTAAAAAGAGTAAGCAGAAGTGGGTGGAGGGATGGAAGAAGATTGATTGACTCGTTGAGCTGGAGGTTTTGCTAAACAAATTACAGTATGGTAAGTTTTGTAATCTGTGTCCCATTCTTTTGACAATATATAATATTGTTGGCGAACTACAAAATGGCCTCAGTGGTTATTTGTACGTTGTTTGTGAAAACCCTGACTGAAGAAAAGTCAACCGTGTTGCTTATGGAAAGCATCACCATCTCAAGATCAGGGGAATGCCATGCTTTGACGTTAATACCAAGCTTGGAACATGTATGCATGTCTCCATTTTTCAACCTGCCATTTCTATAAATGTTTAATCATTGTACAATTGCCATTGATCTTTGGACTTGTTACACTTTTTCAGACCCCTTAAAATTCCAAGTGTCATTCCCAGTGAATATTTGTTTATCGTGTAATATATAAAAACATTCCGGTGTTCATCATATTCAGTTTTCGAATTTAGTTTCGCATTTGTGTTGTTAAATCCAATTTATTGCTCATTCCTGTTATTTAATAATGTTATGATGATACGAATGGATTCTATGAAAATACATTGTGACGTCATTATTAAGTAACTACGGCCTTATTTCGTTTTCATGTTCTTATCATTTTCAATTCTCTGTTCAGCAATGAAAGTCAGTTTGGGCAGGCCGGTGAAGGTAATTTAAATTCCTCACCACTCTAAATATAACGCTTGTTGCAAATAGAAATCTTAAGAAGATGGAGGCTCGTGCTGGGGAGGTCATCAAGAAAATCTCAACTGCGTCGTCTAACAAGGCTGCCATTGATGCTTATGAGAAAGAAATGGAGTAATGGTAAAAACTAACTTTTAATACAATGTTATTGACTATTCTGGTGCCAAATTTTAATATTTTTTTTCTCATCAACTGTCTTCTTATTTCCTATTTCATATCAACATGAAACATACTAATAATACTTGTTTTATTAAAGGCACTGTGTTCATAGTTTGGTACAATTACATTTTTTTAAAGATTTTTGGTTAGAACCCCAGGTCAGGCACATTTAAAAAAATATTTGTGATTGTTTTTATGAATATTCTATAGCTATTCCAAATATTACAATTTTTAAAAATAAATTCATTACTTTTAGTAATAAATCTTATGAAGGAGCATAGGTATATTAAAATTCTGAACTATTGATATAAATGGTGAATTATTTTCACAAGCGATACTTTGAGTTCAACGAATTGTCAATATGTAATGTGCTTGTTGTGCTGAAAATTGATTTGTTCATATCCAACGATCATATAAGGCGTCAGAATGAAACTTAAAGGGGAATAATAAAATTCATGACATAAGCATTTTGTGAATTTAATTTTGTATTTCAGTTCGAGATACAGTAATGCCTAATATTACTCAGATTGCTGCTGTGCATTTGAAGACGGGTTATACGTTCTCGACATATGTGAAGACAACAGTGCCGTATTCTTCCGAAGCTCAAAAAGTGATTGGCATCTCTGTTGATGATCATGGCATAATGTGTGTAAATGGTGGAAGTGTTGATAGTGTATCAATTAAAACTTCTCTACATGAGTGTATGATGTGGCTTGCAAAGTTTCCCAGAGCCATTTTTGTTGCTCATAATGGGCGCAGGTTTGATTTTCCGGTTTTGGTAAGTGCATTGCTGAACACACACTGTTTTGAAACGTTTTGTAATTGTTTAAGCAGTTTTTTTTTACTCTTTGCCGGTTTTCAAAAATCGTATCCTGGACAGTCACACAAACAGGAATATTTAGTGAACGTGTTCTCCAAGCAACCTTCAACGCCCACAGTGCTCCTGATGATGTTGAAGCACTGGGATCTTTGTTTAAAACATGTAAAATTACTGACAATATGGCCCACATCTTTACTGTTACTGCAATCCATAATTAAGTTTGTTTAAGTCACGAAAAGCCTAAAAGGCAAAGAATATTAGATTGTTAGACGTGCTGTTGCATAGAGGAACTCTAAAGCGACCAACAGCTGAAAACATTGCGTGATATGGACTGGCCTTGTGTGATTTGAAAGCCATATTTTCTAGTACCGGAGAGGATGACTTTAGGGATACTTTCATTGCTAAAAACAATGAGGGACTACCAAAAGTCACAAAAGCAAAAAAATATTTTATCTGAAGTGGTCCCTAAAATCGGTCAGTTTTTCAGTGACGAAAAGTGACGGAACGAGATAATATGGCTTTCAAATGACTCGCGGCCAGTCGTAATCACGCAATTACTTTATACTGATACTAAATTATGTACATCTAGTTATCATTAATCTGGCTGTTTTTATTAAAATATAAGTTGTATATTATTGTGCTACATGTTTAAAGAAACATGATAACTTATACATCTTTATGCTACGTAATATTGTGACAACTTTGACATTTTATGGTGAACTGCGCCTGTATTCATATGTTGCCTTTTGACTTTAGGTGACCTTAAGATTGTATTATTAGCTCGGCTATTTTCGGAGAAAACACCGAGGTATTGGCATAGCCTCTTCGTCGTCCGCCGTCCGACGTCCGCCGTCGTGCTAAAACCTTTACATTGGCTCTAAAATTAAAGTGCTTCCACCTACATCTTTGAAACTTCATATGTACATGCACCTTGATGAGTTCTACATGCAACACCCACTTTTGGGTCACTAGGTCAAAGGTCAAGGTCACTGTGACCTCTTATATAAAACTTTAATTTCGCCTCTAACATCACAGTGCTTCCAGCTACAACTTTGCAACGTCATATGTACATGCAACTTGATGAGTTTTACACGCCACCCACATTTTTGGGTCACTAGGTCAAAGGTCAAGGTCACTGTGACCTCAACTATAAAACTTAAACTTTGCCTCGAACATCATAGTGTCTCCACCTACAACTTTGAAACTTCATATGTACATGCACCTTGATGAGTTCTACACACCACACCCACTTTTTTGGACACTAGGTCAAAGGTAAAGGTCACTGTGACATCTAATATAAAACTTTAACTTTGCCTCTAACATCACGGTACTGTCAAATGTCAAGGTCACTGTGACCTCTAAAAAAATCTGACAAGCTTTCGCAGCCGAGCGTGGCACCCGTTATGAGGTTCTCTTATTAATGTATTATTATATCAATATTAATTCAAAGTTAGCTAAATTTCTTCACATGTCATGGTTTATAACTGTAGCTTTTAATAAGCAACTAGAACCCCCCCCCCAAAAAAAAAGAGATGATATACAAATTTATACTTAATTTATTGCGTGAAAATGAATTGGGGTAGGCATACTCAAAGTAATATTTCTTGAGATAGGAACGGTAAAACTTCCTGAAATTCATTCAGTGTGTAGAAAATATGTTGTGTTAAATAACTATGTACACTATATGCATTTCATGACATCAAAGGCACAATTCTCTTTCAATGACACTTTTTTAATTCTGTATCTACTAACAAAACCCAGTCGAGTACGTTTATTAAGTTAATTGTCAAAATATATCTATATCCCATGCCAAAAAATTATATACTTGGGATATAGGGCAAATCCATAGAAAACACCCAACCGAGTCAAGGGGTAGGTGTATTCAACCAAGTATAAAACGTTAACCGGTTGGTAAAAAGTTTTAAAATTTTGTAATTAGTTGTGATATACAATTAACTATATGGAAATAATAACAAAGAGTGTTTCTGCAAAAGTACCCATTAGGCTCCCACCTTAATATCTTAGTTAGAAGGTGATTTTCCAAGCGGTTCCGTAGTGTAGTGGTTACACGCTCGCTTCACATGTGAGAGGTCCAAGGTTCGAGCCCCAGTAGAATCAAATAATTTTATTTGTGTTCTATGTTAACTTTTTGTTTAATGTAGACATTTTAGTTTAAATAAATATGCGGTTTTATTGTAACCATTTTTTGTGTTTTTATTATGCCCATGAAATATTTGTGTGAGAGGGTGGGGTGGGGGTCGTAAACACATTACAACGTTTACAGTGTTTTCAAATCAATGAGTACTGAACCCCTATCGTGAATAAGCAACGTAAGAATAAGTTCAGAATCAGCTCCCCTTGAAGTTGAGAAAAATATGAAATTACGCTTACAAGATGACGCAGATTTTTTTAAACCTACACAGTTCTGTTCCATTAATGAAAACTGCACACGGATGCCAGTAAAAAAGGAAACTAATGTAAATAAAATGAACTATGAAATATTTGGGGGTTACAACACACAATCATAGATAATGGTTATTTGTGGGTTATAACACAACATCATAGATAATGGTTATTTGGGGGTTATAACACACAATCATAGATAATGGTTATACCAGTATCTTGTTCTATTTTTTTTAAAATAATCGGCCAATATATTAATATTTACAGTAGAAAAAAATCGTTCAATGTTACTTCATTGAGTGCCTTTTACACTGAAATTCCCGACGCCATTTGATGCTTTGCATCAATACTTATGTTGTTTTTATATTTGTATATTATCATTATGTTAAAGTGATATTATGGGCATTGTTCACTGTTGAATTGAGCTGAAAAGAATTAACAGGTCAAAGGAGTTAGTTAAAAGGTGGTTACTGACCAATTATCTGCTTCTCATCTTGCTACCAGTTGTTTATAAAAATATATTTAATATTCGATCTTTTACGTGACTGGTGAGTCCTGTAAGCCGAAATGATCCGTAAAACAAAATTGTGTCTTTGTGTCGTATGAACGAATCTGCACTAAAACTAAATCACATCGTACATGCATGATCAGTTGTTAAACGAAAGTACGGTTGATATTCAAATGCATTATATTTCTCTTTCCGGGATATTGTTTTAGTATGTTGATGCTGCATTAACAAATATAAGGGTATATGAAGTGAAAACACCAAAACTAAACAACGGTTGCGATAGACACCTATAAACTGTCCATAATATCACTTTACGTTTATATTTTAGGCGGATGTGTGTTATTTTCCTATTTGTTAAAAAAAAAACTTGAACTTACCTTGCAATACTATGGTTATATCCATCACAAGTTTAATAGATGATTAATTGAAAACATGTGATCGTGAAAATGTTGAACATAAATATATGCACTAGTATAAGTATAACTAATCAACTTTTATATCGACTGAGGAATTCAAAACACTTGAAAAGCTTTTGTACGTTTTATGTATGTTGAGTTTATTAAAGCATTTGAAGAATACAATTTCAAGTACATTTAAATACGTATTTGTAACGTGTAGCTCACAATGTATATCTAGTAAAGCTATACTTATACCGTCACTCAAATTAAGTTCTTAAAAAGGTTTGAATTAACATTGTATTTAAACCCCGCGTTTTCACTTTTTTTCGCATTTTGGTATTGTTTGTGTTGCGAACATAAATATGTCGAGTTAGTTTTATTTATCAATTTATTAAGATACACATATAACATATATTAATTTACATGTACAGGGCACGTTGTTACATAGGTCAATGGTCTGTGGTGAACCATCGCAATTTAGCCCAGGATATGACGGAATAGGATTGTTACACCTCCGATCTCTTGTTCTCAATCCTCAACCGCATGTTGCTGGACAAGAACTCCAGCTTTCCCATGCCAACCACCCACCAACTAGTGAATGTGTGTGATTATATAAATCAGAAAGGCTATTTTTGAATGAGTATATAAATAAGTAAACGTATATTGAAGTAGGACCAGAAAATATTTATATGTATGCCTGATATAAAAATATGTCAATAGTGTTTACACACGAATAACATATATGTATTTACCTGTACAGGGCATGATGTTACATAGGTCAATGTTCTGTGGTGGACCAACTCAATTTAGCACAAGGTATGACGGAAGATGATTGTTACATCTCCGATCTCTTGTTCTCAGTCCTTCACCGCATGTGGCTGTACAAGAACTCCAGCTTTCCCATGCCGACCACCCAACATCTTGTAAAGAAATTTGTTTATATAGATCAGAAAATGCTAATACATGTAATTGGTATAGCATTTAAGCAACACAATTTGAAGTAGGCACGAATATATTTATGTATGTCAATCGAAACACCTATGCTGTGTAATTATTTCGTAATTGTCTTCATACGTGAGTGTTACAATAAGTTATTTAAGAGTATGTTTAATACTCAACAGTTATGAAATTTAATCACTATTAAATTGTGCTTGCATTGACAGTTGCTTCAATTTCTTCACGGCTGTAATGTTTGATTATGTACACTAATTTATTGAAAAATGGAAACATTTCTGAAATTAATGATCGTATGCAGTAAATTGATAGACATCATGCTTATTGATTATCATGGCATCATTCTTCTTCCATATTTGACCAATGCAATGTTCAGGAGAAAATAGTTAGCATTGACGCTAAATGTACAGTTATACAATATACGTAAACAAGAGACAAGACTACTTGTGCATCCAGGCTCATAGCAAATCTGATCATCTCTGGAATCTCCATAGCAATGGTCTCCACCTTTTGCAGGATATGGTTTAGAACATGACCTGTCACGCCTCTGCATGCCGACATCGCACGTGACTGAGCACGATCCCCATGGTGACCAAAGGCTCCAGCTTCCGTGGACTGTTAACACGGAGGGTACATTGTAGGAAATGTGTGGGCCTGTGTATTTATACTATCCTGTATGTTCATTGTATAATTCATGTACATATTGACAATATTAAATATTCATTCATAAACATGCATACATACATTTAGTTAAAGTGCATGCATTCCAACTATTTACAATTGTTACGTAATCATAATGCATATTGCTGTCAGAAATGCACCAGTTGCGTTGTTGTACTGTATATATAACTTAGCTCCACCAACAGGATCCATCAACGCGCAATTACCTCATTGAATCGCTTTTTTCCCAGAACAAAAATCACTGGAGTAATAACTTTCGCAAAAACATTGAGCATTAATGTTGACATTTTTTCGGGACATAGGCCGCCTATAATTAAATTGTTCATCAACACATGGAGCGCCTCTAAACTGAAATTACCTTTAAAAGTTCTGAGTGTTTGGCACAACATTATTTTATTCCAAAATTATATTAAGAAATCATTATAAAACTTTATTTAACAAACGGATTCAAGTATTGGATTTTCATGTCCCGTACGTATCAAAATATAACTGCATTGATATGCCATGCCATTCCACATACTATGCAAACCGTAAAATAGGCAGTAGGATAAATGTCACATATATTTAATGTGAACATTCCATCTTTGAGAATATCTCTCTTAGTATACAAAGAACAGTTCCATTTTGTGTGTGCATTTTCTGTGTGGCATAATTGAGTAACAGACATGGTAAACCACAGGCTCCCTTTTTTCAAAGAATAACGCATGATTTAAGAACATGTGTCTTAAGTCACTTAATGATTTCAAATATCCACATAGCTTGTTCATGTTGATATTGTTTTACAAATAATATTAATATTGTTATTTTCATCAATACTTGTCCAACAAGTCATCCTAGGTGCCAAACTTTGGAAAAGTTTACCGATATATTGGTCAGAAAATTTCAAATGGAAGTTGTTTATATGCCATCTAGAACCATCGTAGTTTAGTGATTGATCACACCAGCTATAAGTTCATTCAACTCATTCTTTAACATGATGACATCATCGGGCGTATTATCTTTTTAACCGTAAATAAATATGTTTGAATTGTCTTGTTATTCCTTCTTTAAGCAAGTTCATACTGTGATTTCTTGATATCTCTTGGATATTTGTGTGAATATATTAAGTAAACTTATGGGTTATTGAAGTCATAATTTAAAAAATAACGTTTAATTATTAAATCTAGTTATTTGTAATGAATATTAACCATTACAGTTGTTCGATGATTCAGCATAAAAACATTCCCGAATCCTTTATACGCGCGAAACCTTCACAATAACTTTATTTACATGTTTTGCAATCCTCCGGACATAGCTTTGAATAAAATCAGCATAGCTGGATAAAATTTCTGACGTTATAACCAACCACTTAATGATAGCTGAGACACGTAGTAAATGTTTTTCCAGATGTTAATTTTTACTCTTTTTTTTAATTTAGGTACTTATTATTTTTTATTTTTTTACCTAAACCTATACACTATTTTCAAATTATAAAAGAAAATAATACTACTTTTCATAATATAATACGTTATAAAGTTCTTCTAAATATGAAGGATTTTCTTGTGATGGCAGAGGATGTATTTGAGAGCATGGAACGACAATTCTGCGTAGAGATTAATATGTTGCAAAACGTCTTGTCGGGTAATATCACCTTTCATTTAAAGTGTAATATGCTGATAAAATAAAACAATTGGCCTTGCGGAAGGACATATTTAAGGTCTTTTGATCAACCGGTGATTTATAGAAGTACAAAAGAGTTCCAACAAATGGGTGTCACCTCGTTTCCATTTTATTTATATATTGCTTTTAATATGATAACAAAACTCAGATAAATATGACGCCGAAATCAGGAGAAAATGTCACATTTCTTAAACGGCGTACGACGCTAGCACACAAGATGTCATCACATAAGTCGACAAAATGATCAGAAAGATGACTCCTTTCCTCCAGCGTGAGATGACAAACGCATATGGGGTATCTTTACAAGCTATTAAGCGTAGAATATAGCATTAACTGAATTAAAAGGCATATGTACGAACGTATTTACAACCAGAAGTGACGTAATCGATCTTTTTGATTTGTATCTCTTTTTTCAAGAGTGTGCAACTTACAAACTGTATTAACACAGAGGAATTTTTTTATATGAGTGATAGTAATGAAATGCGGCGAGTTTGTTACGTTCAAAGCGGTGAAACCGGCATGCACAAATTAACATTCGTCAAATAATACGCTCTTTCTCCAGGTTTCATGGTGCTAGTAAGCGTTTAATTTTACGGAGAGACATCAGTCAGAAAAGTTCGTTAGGCTTCAACAGTAAATTCAGATTATAATCTTTACTGTTAATGTTTCCTAGCCATTTCTGAAACTTTTTTTTATTTCTTTGCAACCATTTATGAAAAAAGACGTATCAAAGATGTTTCAAGTTCTAGACATAAGGGGGTCTTCGATCGAAATTCCATCTGAAACGTGTTTTCCATTACCAAGAGACTTGCGACGTGTATAACGTTATCTAAAATGTCAATATTATATTGTCTAAGACTTTTGAATCACAAGTATGCTCAAATGATTTTATTCCAGAAAAGGCATTCGTTTACCCTTCCATTGCTTTAAAAAGGCCGTAGAAATATTTGGAGAAGTCTAAGATTAACCGGACACTTTTGAGCTAAACATAGCGTAGTTGTACTAAGACCTGCTACAGCCATTGATTTCAGATCTAACATTTGTTACAAATAACACAACTTTCGTGCTCTGTTGTTTTTATCCATATACGATTGTTCTCTTAATTCCATAGCAATTCATGCATTTGTTTACGCACTCATTTATTGTTTTGTTTTCACCGATAACATATTACCTGTCAGAATATGTCCAAAATGTCGAATAACAAATAAAGTTATACACGATTTTTTTAAAATCATCTTGTAGCTGACCTTGTATAGCATAGGTTAAATAAGCAATAATTTTAATCAACAGCTCACTTAGCAAAAATAACACATACCTGGGCATGGATCTAGGGTACACGTTTGACTTTCGGTTCCTATTCCCACACAATCTAGGCCGCCATTTTGAGGCGCAGGATCTGAGCAAGTGCGATGACGTGTCTGTGTTCCATTTGCGCACGTGACATCACATCTGCTCCATGATGACTACCAGTTAAAATTGCCATCGACTTTCATAAATATAAATCATTAAATATAAACGTAAACATTTAAATTTGATAGTTGAATCAGTACTGTATATGTATATTAATGTACATTGAAATCCAATTATCAAAAGTAGTGTATTTACGATAGTTCAATAAGCCATGTCGTTAAAACACCGCAATGGAGACACAGCAATTTTGAAATAGTATTTTAGAATTACGTTAAACTAATTAAAACATCGCAACAGACATAGTATTGTGTATAGCAAATATATTATATAATTTACAAACTTACGTTACATATGTTGCAGAGCTTTGGACACACTAGCTTAGCCTTCTGAATATCTGCACACATATTGAATAAGGAGTGAATCTTGGCACAGTCCACAGATTGGTCGTCAGTACAGGTTGCCGCTTTTAATACGGACAATGTTCATGTGTTATTTACAAATTTATTATATTGAATCCAAGTCTATTGTAGCATGAAAACGTCTTCAATACTATGTTTATGTAAATGAAAACATACTGGTGGTAGATTATGTACACGATATAGTTATCGATTAATCATTTCTTATCTGTCACCGACACATAGTTTCATGATAGTCTTCAGCCAAGTATAATGCATACATTACATCGTTTCTAGAACGACCTTAAATAGGTTTTGCAATGACAGGTGGTATTATTACACTTGTTGATGGACAGCTTTGTACGTTGTCAATTGTTAGTTTTACGAATTCTTTGTCGAAATGCATATTCGCGAGAATATTTATCTGTATTCGTATTTGTATGGTGTTGAATGTTTGTAGTGTTAGTCTGATAACGCTCAATTTCGCTCAATCGTACGTACGCCACGGATGGTTACATAGAGCCTTGTTGCACAGGGGGGGTAGCGCAACATTCGTGGCAGGCTACATCACGTTTGAAAGACGACGATTCAGCATTAGCAACAGATCTTCCAACCAAAGCACCTGATGAGCTCAGTGGGTTACAGTGCTGTCAATAAAATTCAAATGTAAGAGTGAAAGTTAATTGCATCAGCAAGGGATCTTCATAACTAAAAGGGCATGAAAGGCTGGTCTGCATAAATTAATATATTGATTTCGAAAAAAAAATGTTAACGTCATTTTTATTAAAATTATGTGCGACAAGCATTTTGTAGCTGAAGATCCATTTCATACAATGCCTACTAAAATTCAAACCAACTACGCTTACAATATTATCTTTGGACGTAACGTGTACGTCCGTTCAGTATAAGTCAGCGTAGTTGAACCCATGAAGCACGCCTGAATAAGAAATTATGGAAATGTTGCAAGAAGTACAATGCATATTTAATTTTAAAAAATAGTAATATAAAGAGAAAAATTAACAATACAATTGTATACAGCGATTGTAATATATTTCAATATTAATTGCACAGAATATTGTAGAATCCACAACATTTATTGGTAAGAAGTTGAAAATATAAACAGGTATGAACAATACCTCATTGGTAGCGCAAGTGACCGTTTGGTTGCATGTGTTTAAATCGGTCGCATTGTGGCAGTCGTAACATTGAAGAGCGGCTAGGTGAAATAGATATGGCTATCATATCATAGTTAAGTTCAATAAGTTCGCATGCGTATGAGTATAATTCCATAATATAGTATACGTATGTATGCCGATTAAATCATATTAAAAATATGCGAATGTTAAATAATCATTTTACCCTACAATCAATACGTTTACGAATAAATAAATATGCTACAAAGACTCGGTTGAAGGTTTCAATGAGTAAGGGTGAATTGGAATTCGTTAATGTCTATCGAATGCACTGAATTAAATAAAATATTCTTATTTTAAGTTCAGTTGCCCCTATGACGGTGTTAAATGGAAACAGGAAAGATTGAATGTATAATACAGTAATGAATATATACTACAGTAATAATCAGTATTAAAAGAACAGAATTACAGAAAAAATTTCGACTAAACATTCGAAACAAACATGAATTTGATTAAACCCTCTTAACATAAATCAGACAAACAGATTAGAGCATGTTTTTGCAAGACGTCATTTTGCATATACATATATTGTATGACAAACACTGACTTATTTGTTAAACATTAGATATTAAAAAGTTTTATTATTATTTTATGCGATATTATTGTTTAGCTCAAACAATGTCGTTTCTTGCGTTGAAAAGTTCAAATAGTCCAAGCATTTCTAAAAAAATTATTGGACTGCTTTGATTGTTCTATAACATGAAATTAATTATGCGTAGTGATTTGTTTTAACAAATCAATATGAAACTTGTAAATTAAAGCACTAAAAAGACTAATCATTGAAATATACTGTTATACACAAATCAGAGGTCGCTGTCTAGCAATTCGGTCCATGATGAGAATACGTATATGCCCATTTAAAAATTGCTGCAAGTACAGCCAAGCAAATATCTGAAATAAAATGCTCATTATGAACTAATTGTATATGTAAAAAGATTAAAGTGTCATACATGGGGAATCAAACGGTCTAATCCAAAATCAAAATATGCGTTTTGATATGACAGTTCGGCCATTTAAACAGGTAAATGTAGTCCGCATGCATTCAAAGCACGTTATGGCAAGCGGTTCGAAGCATAATCCCAAGAAACTAGCTTTTTACTGAGAACCAAGAACTTATGATCCCAAATAAATATTGTGTTCTCATTACAACTAAGGATATCCAAAAAAACGACGCGAAATGCTGTCAAGAACCTAGGTTATTGTCAAAAACTTGGATATAAAACGGGAACTTTGGTTCTCGCAGAATGTTTTGGCTTTATTATCTGATAAATTAAGTTCTAGATTTGAAAACCTAGGTTTTCATGAATTGTGTGTTTTTATAAAAATTCGTTAAATGTCTGACTGAAAACCTGGGTTCTGAAATGATAACTTAGGTTCTCATGAGAACCTAAGTTAAATGTGTGTATGTGCGTCGTCGCGTCGAGAACATGGGTTCTCGAATGTAAACAAAGGTTTTCAAATGATATCACAGGTTTCTGAATGTATGTTTAGCGTCTGCGAGCCAAAACAGCTACTAACCTCCAGTTAAAAGGGATATTGTGTTATAATTGGTCAATTTTGAAAACTACAGTTCTCGCATGAGAGACTAATTTTACGCCGTCCGACGCGTTATTTTGGGAACCAAGGTTCTCAACTTAAGTTCTCGTCATGAGAACTATGGTTTTCACAGATTATTAAACGTCTGTCGAAACCTTGGTTTTCAAATAAGAGCCTATGATATCGCCGTTTGATGCACATTTTATGATAACTTTAGTCCTGGTGAAAACCTAGAATATCAAATAAAACCTTGGGTTCTGGAAGACATGTGCAATCTTCAGGCGAGAACATATGTTCTCATTAAAAACCTAATTATTTTGGGATCATGCGTCGAACCGCTTGCCATAGAACGTCTATTTGGGTTTTCTTGATTCATCTTAAAGAATGCTTTTAACTTTACAAATGCATGTATTGTTCACATGTCTTAAAGGTACTTTTGCTGAGCTTGACAGTTACAGATGTGGCATAGATTCCATACATAAATGCATATTTATTCGACAAAACACAACACTAAATATCTCGTTTTTGTTTCTGGCTATAATAATACTATATTACTATTTCAAATAAATATATTTGTTTGATAATCAATTGATGATATGTTTCAAAAGTATGAATCATCTGAATATTTCCTTTAAGCATTTACTTGCTCGTATCACATGTTGCTTATCTCAGTTAGCATCATTATATATGCAGTTGGATGTTGTGTCATCAACATACTTGGAAATGGGTATTATACCATATGCGGTCAGTGTTTCTCAAGACAAGCCTCCGTATATGCACAGTTTGGTTATGAGCAACGCTGTCTGCCAGTCATACCGCGAAACCTTTCGGGTTAGGGTAGCGGAAAGGGTAGCTCCTTACAAGGCTACAAAATGGCCTTCCGCATACGGCATAAATCCCTTTTTTGCATGACGCGCCGAACATTCAGCATTTTTAATATATACAAGTGGAAGCAAATTAAATATGTTGCCATATCGGAATAAAATAAAGGAAAACAAACAAATTATCATAACACAAACTAATATAAGACTAAAACTTACATCTTTTCATCTTGGCCAGAGTTTGTAATCATGAATGGTTTCGATTTTGACGATTTTATTGAATCCACATTTAAAGTAACACAATCTTTGTCGATTATTTTAATTTTAAGTTTAAAGTTATGATTATGTGTAACGCCTTTTCTATTGTGTTCCATAAAATGTGTTCCTGACAGCATGTCTTTAAGTTGTATGCATTGTCGGCACGAACTTTACGTCCCATGTCACGATTTTGCTGATGTAATAACTCTGGACTTTATCTTTATTTCAACTAAATTATATGTTAATTGAAGGTGCATTTTAGTACATCGATACGGTCTACTTTAATTGTGTTGGTGATATTCTGAAAATGTTTTAAATGCAAACCGTCTTTATGAAAATAACTGCAATGGCCTATATTGACTTTTTCTGATTTGATCTGTTTTCTAACATACATTTTTTTTGCAATGCGGACTATGTTTATTAACGAAAACATAGAGTTAGGCGATGACAATAACAACTTTGTAGTGATAATGTTTTAAAATGTCTTGTTTATATCTTCTTTTTTCGACGCCTGTATATGTGGTGGTGTTTATTAAATTCCTATATAAACAAACTACAATTACCTTGAAGACAGATATCTGGTTTAAATAAGTAGCATTTCGCCTGGTTAAAGAAACATTTTTGCCGCGATATTTTGAAATCAGTTCATATATAAGAAAACATATAGTTCGAACCTTATCTGAATTATAAATTAACATGATTGAACTCCACTTAAATGTTGCTGTCGTGCTTTGTCATGAGCGACAAACCGTCTGACAAAAAATAACATTTGTGCACAGTTATTTTAAATTACTTTAAGACATGAGGCTCGAAAATGCCAAATTTTTAAAATACAAATCATGAAGACCTTTGAAGTTATCGTCGGACAAGCTATAATCTACAATATGTTAAAACATACGATCACAAATTCCACCGAAGGGGCACGATCCATTGTCAGTCTAAGGTTTATACATTTAGTTTTAAAGCTTTCTCATATAAAAAGGTGTTCTCACGCGTTACAATACTTGTGTCAACAATTCATAGAGTTTCACTGTATGTGTGTACTGTTCTGTTGCGTTTGTATGATTTCGTATTACTGGTACGTATTTGACGATGAGGTTTACATGCTGAAGTCGTAAATAAATCTGATGCTCTGTTTCATTAAGAAGTTTTTCTATACTGAATATTTAAAACTGTATTGATTTTCCAGAAAACGAAACATAACTACAAAAAGGATATACTGGACAGGAAACAGAGACAATGACACAATTGGGTTATCCACTCTTATACCATAATGTGCTTAAATATACATCACGTTATGGTTCATTATTGACCATGTAATCAGCTGTGTACACGGAAGACTGTATATTTTATAAATTGACTGTATACTAGTGTACAGCAATCGCGTTAGTTTTCTAGTTTGATTAAGAGCAAATACGTTAAATTAAATTAATAGATTCCCCATATTACACGGAATTTCTATTAGTATTATTGGTGTGCATCAAATATTCATATCCGCATTCGACCTACTTGCATTGACTTACATTGCTGTCGTAAGTTCAATAACAATTGATTTTAACCAATCAATAGAATATATATATTATAAACTCAGACAATTTTAATGTGAATCAACGTATTTATATATGTATGTAGTAATAGAAACTGTGTTGTGTTAAATAGCCTACATATAACAACGACAGGTTTATATCATAAACGATTCCATTGTAACAGTTATAAAAGCTAAGTTTAATAATTTCATATAAATTTTAGCAATGGCTCGCTTTGACTGTAATATTGAATACTGTTATTGTGTTCGCAGTTATTTTAGTTTCCTATTCAAGGCTTAAGTGTGCAACCTTTAAAAACGGGAATATACTGCTACCTGCCCGTCTCTCGGTCGGACGGTAAGATGTACGGTCCAAAGACCAGTTTGTTTCCACGCGAAGTTTTGAGAACGCCTTGACCTAAGATCATTCACATTAGAATGATAATCACACGTTATAAATGGTTGGGGCATATACAATTGTAAAGGATTATAATTTTAATATTGTTTTGGGGAGGAGGTTACATTTTTGCGAAAATCTTATGTTATTCTCGCAAACATGAGCACAGTGAGCCTATATGTGTTGGTGTAAGTAGTGACAATAACACCAGCCATGAAATTAGGGAAACTACGGAATACCGTTAGTGCCATCGTGGGTTACACATTAAAATCAAGAGGGCGACAATGCGATAGTGCGATAGTACGATGGCGACAATGCGATAGTACGATGGCGACAATGCGATAGTACAAAGGCGACAATGCAACAACGCGATAGTACGATGGCGACAATACTGTCGCCATCGTATTATCGGATTGTCGCCATCGTACTATCGTGTTATCGTACTGTCGTCATCGTATTATCGCATTGTCGCCATCGTACTATCGAATTGTAGACATCGTATATTCGCACTGTCGCATTGTCGTCATCGTACTGTCACATCCGTTGACAATCCAAACTGACAGATATGCCCAAAATAACATGGCACGAAATGAACGTTTTTGTTTTGGGGTTTGGAAGATAAAAAAAACATGGTATATGTTTATGTAGCTGTAACACTGATCTAAGGAAAACATATATTAGCCGATTATTTCAGGAACTTCGCATGTACATTGTGTAAAAGGTCAAATATTAGAACATGTTAATCGGCGTGTAGGAATACGTACTTACGGTTGCCGGATATCGACTAGTTTATTCGACGCTGCTTTATTTGGTCAATGTTTGCAACAGTGGCAGGATAAATCGTTATTCTTTTCTGGGAACACATGTTATAACTTTCATTGTTACGTCAGAAATTAAACAAATGTTTTGTTCATACCTAATCATCAATCACAATCGTAAATAATTATGGGTTTGTTAACGCTTTTATCGAGAAAATGTATAATATATCCATAACCGTTAAAAGCTTGAATTGCTTAGTGAAAGTATAACAATTTGAATATTATTATAAGCACAACATATTCAGTGGGATCGAAAGTGTTTTTATCATACAAATAATGAGTGGACACAGATAACGCATTACACGTTTTCAAGTTATACTACATTATTGCACTGTGTACGCAAAATTATGAACCCCAATACGGTTAAGCCTAAACTGTATGACTGTCGCGATAGTTAGGGTGTTGATGTGCGTCTGTGAGGGCGTCTGTCTGTCCGCGTGGTTACTATTAAACAACATCTTTGAAACTGATCAAATGTAATCAGTTCTAACACCACTACGTTCACAAAAACAAATACAAAAACAATAATAAGTAACGTCATGAACAGTAATAATATTTTACTAATAAGCATTTACTATAGTATGTACTAAGCAAATACGCCAACTCACGATTTATGTGTAATTAATAAACACCTTTTTACTTATTTGAATGCAATTATTACTGCAAATTATCAAATCATTAATATAATATGTATTGCTCAAATGCATAGTTTATCTACGGTGATTTAATAGGTAAACAAATTGCTTTAACAGGAATGTAACCAGTATTTGTTATATGCGTTAAGGAGCTAAGCCTAGTACACTTTTGATACATTTTAGATTCAATTCGTTTTAAATACCATACATAACATTACGTGTCCATCTTGTAAATCATATCTCACAAATCAAACGTGGGGTATGTCACGTCTAACGATCTTAGAAGCTACAATTGCAATGCGTGCATCGTTTCTCCTCCATACAAAGGCAGAAGAGAACCCCAACTGGGAACAGCAATATTGCCAGTAAAATCCCACATGTGGAGTACATTTTTATTAGGATGCCTTGCTGTAATAAATAACATATCATCATATAGGAAACTGGTTTGCTCGACTAAATCGAAAGCCTAAAGCTGTTATTAAAACTCTGTGTTTATCTCGAAATAAGCAGTAATTTGAAAAAGAAACAAACTCTGACTGGGCATTGAACCACGGACTCACCGGTCGAAATGCCTGTCAAATCAACAGAAACGTTACTCTGGTACTTAACAATATATCAACATGGTATCATATAACAAATAGAAACCAACAGTGTGTTTGTGACATAAGATTGTATTTTTAATATTTGTAAAATAAATTCATGAAGAAATCATATACCATTCGACGCGTACATGTTTTGTATATTAAATCATACATATCTTTGTTATCACATACAGTTATTTGGCCTTTAAAGCTGTAAAAAATCACATTAAGTAATTTTGATTGTATAATTATGAAAAAAATATTAATTTACCCCACAATGGGGACAGTTTCCGGTTCGAGCATTTCCTGCTGATATCACTGCCACAGTTGTGTTCTGCTGAGCCTGGAACATGTTTTGGACGTGAGGGTTCGGTGCCTGAGTGTAGGGATACTGGCAAATGGGTTGAGGGGCGGTTTGACTGTAGTAGCCCGGGGCTGCGGGTTGACTGTAGTAACCCGGGGGTGCGGGTTGACTCTGAGCGTTGTAGACATTACCTGATTTACAAAGGTGATCATGAAGTATAGTAGAACTATTGGTTTTCGAATGAAGTTAACGACGATGAACACAAGATTCAGTATAGTACCCAAAATTCACTCACATGTTCTTTATTGAATGAAATCAAATCGAGTTATTTATGCAATGGTTCTTAAATCATATAATTATGAAAGTAAGATATATGTTTAAAAAATCAAAAACACGATGTGAACATATGTGCATTTAAGTCTTGAAACCGCTTACAGATTTCAAGAAAAAAAAATATGAATGCTAAAACAAGAGAACAGTTGTCGAGACGTTACTTGTGTAAACATGTGTCGTCATTGTGTTCCCGGCAAATACGAATTCACTAACAGAAGGTACTATGGTTTCCTAAAAGATGACACACATATGTTGCTTAGGCATTTCAAATACAAATGTACCTTTTCTTTGGATATCAAACCGAAGAGATATATAGAGAACACATGATTTGTGTCGAGATAGAGAAAGTTTATCCGGTGAGGCTAAGAAAAAGAAAATAGTGCGAGCTTTAGGGAGCCCTATTTTTCTTTTTCGGGCCGAACCGGATAAACTTTCTCCATCTCGGCACCAACCATGCATTCGATTTATCCTGCTTCATGCCGTTGACACATTTTATCAAAGACAAATGATAAATTGACATAACAATATAATTATTCTTGTCAAGCCTCCTACATGTACACAACATTCCAGACGACCGAATAATTACCGATTGTCACGTAAAAAAATAGTTCCACTTTAAACTGTTCCTTTTAATACTTTCCTATTGAAAATATGAGAAGAAATAAAAAACGAATCGAGAAGTGATATTTTTCTCTTGGTCTACAATTACGATAGCAGCCGATATTGGTAAAATACTACACCCTTGTGTAGTGTATTGGAAAGGTTACAGTCAAATATTTGTCACAGCGTGCGTAGGAATACATTACTTCCTGTTGACCGGAAAAAGGAAAATTTGTTCGACCCTGCTTTATTAGGTCAATATTTGCAACAGAGGCAGGATAATTATGTTTATGTTAACGTTTGTTAAATTATCCTTATGTGGTTTAACCTTGATGATCCCACAATGTTTTGAATGTATTCGATGTATTCACATATATTCAGAAAAAGTAGTTTACTCGAATAGAACGCCGTGCGCATTATTACATTTAGGACGATGGTGTTATTTTTGGATCATTTACTAGCAATCACGATCTGCTTGAATTTGATGGTAAGATACATATTTGCATCCCAAATTGTTTTAATTACAAGCAATGCCCAGTGAACTGGATGGTCAATGACACGTTGTTTATTCTATCGGAAATTGTACGATTCAATTTTGGAAGTTTCGTGTGATCATAAAAGCAATGGTTAAACTAAAATTCTAGGATGAGCGCTACCAAGTCTGTCAATATTTAGATAATTTACCATTATAATGTCTATCATTGCATGACCGCTATCACAATTACGTTCATTTTTTCTGTACTGTTATTACGAAATGAATGGTTACTGGGATTGCTCCTTACAAACTAAATAATTATGTTATTTAAAAAAAAAACATAACAATATTATTTGCTTTTAAACATCGCTTTCTATAACAACAACACGTCCACCTTGCATCAAAGAAATTAGACATTAACAAAGATTGATTATTGTATAGTATGAATAGAACGAAATAAAAATGTACACAGAGATTTGTATCATTGTCAAACCATTCAAACTTACCTTTACAATAAATGAAAATAACAGAGAATAAACGACATATTATAAGGGCGTGGATTAAGTGGCATGCGACTGTATATTAGGTCCATGATTGGCTTTTATACGCAATATAAATTACCCGCTCCGAAGAGACTTCCGAACATTTTTGAAAATAGCACCAAGTGACGTACGCTGAAAATTACAATCACGCCCAAATAATGTTTATACAGTATTGGTTAGCTTTGCTCACTGCACAAGCTCCGCCTTTACTGATTCAGTAGATTATACTCCGCTTCGTTTCCAATACTCTCGGCAAATACTGCAGTATCCAGCGTATACACATTTGTATTTATTAATTGTAGCAGACGACAACTTTAACGGGTTAGGGATGATAATAATAGCACACTGGTGATATGTCACTGTGTTAGTTGTGGTTACAATTAATTATGTAAATAGTTTAGGAGTGTTATGGTGTACGCATGTACTCTCTTAATTATCCAACGCCATTTACTCGAATACACATGTTTCTGAAAATGTCATGACTTTATTATCTCTTCGAAAAAGATTGTTTTGTATGAGATGATGATTGTTGATTGTTTTGCTAAACTATATGTGGCTACAGAATGCGACCTTGACATTCGGCGGTAAACCTTCAACTGGAGAATAGCCTGTTTTAAAGATGGCAGTAAATTATTGAACTTTGATTCGTGTCGCGTTTCTAACAAATCGCATGGCTGATCTTTATGTATTATTTTTGTTTAAACCTCTGTATTTAAGCTGGTTGCATTGAAAATACTACAACTTATTTGAAATGCTAACGTGTCCATTTCCCGGGACTAGAACCAGTACTTGGCGTCTATCGATGAGATCTAAAGAGCGCTGATCAGCGGGGATCGAACCGAAACGAAGTCGGCTTGGAAAGCGCTTGAAAATATATGGTGATGGGCGTCTTTATGCGCAAGATGTTGCGTTTATTGTTTGTTGAAGTTTCTGCTTTTAGATTGGTATTTGATAAGGAAATTTTTGAGTATACATGTTTTGTTATCAAGTCACATTTGTGTTGTAAGAATAAATTACGGTTAAGTCGGCGAAGTAACAAAAGTCCAATTTTTGACCGCTCATTGCGCATCTTTTTATTGCAACAATAGTTTGTTACATGAGCTTTTTTTAAATAAAAACATTGCGATCCCTTAATTGTATTACAGAAAACAAATAGAAGGTAGTCAAAATACACAAGCAGTACCGGATTTAACACCGTTGGAGGCCCATATGCCGTGAAACTGTTTGGGCCTATGCCCCAGGCCCCTAGTCGGCCAAGTGCCTACTGAAAGGCCAGTGCCCAGTCAATGTCCTTCGTTTAAATTAGCCTGCCAGTGCCAGGGCTGGCAATACATAAAATATGCCAATTGTCTTGTATAGGTTTAAAATGTCATTATAATAACGCAATGCCTATACGACATATTATTATACAATAAATAATTTATGACAACAATCAGTGTAGAATGTATATTAACGTATTTAACTATTTATCCATAAGGAAAGAATATGAAAATTAAATTACGATCTACAATAGAGATTTACCTTTCTTTCCGTTTCATACCGTACCTAATGAACACGTAATGAGCACCTTGAAAACGATATCACTAACAACAAAACAATACGGTTTTGAAAACTGTGAATGATTGTGTTTTGGTAACAAGACGTGACCTTTAATCAGAACATGTCCTTGGTATAAAGTAATTGTCCATTCATTAGCTTAGTCTTAGTAAGTAAGTAGAAATTCTTTCGCCACGGTCTCATCGTGACCCTAAAACTCGCAGGACCCATAGACAGCTGCCTAATCTGCGTTCGTTTGCATGATGTCGCAATATACCATAATGCTTGCCTATTTCGGAGTTCAACATTAAACAAACCATAAACGAGAAAGTGAAATAAAACAGCAAAGAAATCACAGCAAACGAAACAATAAAGTCTTGAGAAGTTCAGACAACTTAATTTCAGCAGTTTGACTGGTTGGAATATAATGAAAATAGAAAACGCACGATTATAACATTCCTTTACCGAGGCCTGTTCTGGTGTGTAACTATACTCCATTCTTTAGATTTAAATACGAACAAATGTCAGATAATTCTCAAAAAATGGACTTTCATTTTCAGTATTGTTTTGTTGCACTCAATATAGGGCATGCTTGTTCATGTTAATAATTAAACACGTATAAGTAATGGTAAATGGTATTATAATAGTTAAAAAAAAATAAGTGGAGTATTGACGTCGCAATCGCACGAAAATATGTTAATTCCCAAATTCGACATTATATTGTTATATCAAAAAAATAAATTATAAACGACTGTTTTTTACTGTAAAAAACTGTCTAGTTAAATTTATCACAATAAAAGGAATAGCGCGTTGTTTCACGTTTTATAGCAATAACACGATTGTTAATATAACAATAATTGGGTAAAACACTGACCTGTTTTAGAGAATGTGTCCTGTATAACCCAACAACTACGGTTACTTAAACATGATGTGCCTCAAAATCAATCTATCGACAATGGATATATTTACGGCGCCTAGCCAAAACGGATAATACTGGAAACATTTGTATGTAACCGGCTTATACGCGAAACGGCTACGGATGATATCAGAATATATTTGAGTCGCGTTCTGAGAAAACTGGGCTTAATGCATGTGCGCAAAGTGTCATGCCAGATTAGCCTATGCCGTATCGCGTATTAGCCGGTAACACATTTGTGTTGTCCGTTTTGGTTAGGCGCCGTGATATATCATGCCCCGCGAAGCGTTGGTATTTAGTGTTATTGATTGAGTCGGGTAACAAGCGAATTTTAGTTCCATTTATTCTTCTAAGACGCTTATTATTGGTTTTACATCAAACGAAAATGTCGATATTTTAACAAAACCACAGCTTCATGACTAAACAAATAGAGAATATTAGGCTAGCGTTGTATTTCATTCAGTCATTCATTATTCAAAATTCGAATTCAATTCGATGGCAGTATTTACCGATTTGTTATCTCTTTTTCATTTAGATCCGTAGACTATAAAACAAAACGGACTTACGCTCTGCTTTTAATAAAAAAAAAACGCGTTCTGTGACGCTTTTATGGAAGTGTTTGTTCAAATAAAGTCTCTGTTTTACCAAGCTCAGATCTAAGCCAAAAGTATCGTCGCAGATTAGCCTGTCCGGAATAAGCAGACTTATCTTGGACGGAGCTTTAAAGTGGCCCGTTCAAGTTTTGGTAAATTAACAAAATAAAAAAATGTTTCATATTCGCAAATTATCGTTTTATTTATGATATTTGTGAGGAAATACTAATACTGAACATTAAACATGCTCTAAAATATCCATTATATGCATCTTTCGACGATTTGAAAACCTGAATATTCTAAAGCGTTGCAACGCGAAACGATAGAATAATTTGGAAAGTTCTGTTCTTGTCGTTATATTTTGTGAAACTACGAGGATTGCTTATATAAGGTAAAACATACATGCCATCGTAGCAAAGATGCCAAGGGTCAGTGGTTCGAGCCCAGTTGAGGGCTACTTTTTTTCCTTTTTTAATTGTATTCGTTTTTTTTTACTGGGGATGTTTAGGTCCAATGTTTGAACTTACCAATATACAGCATTTAATGACAAACTTCAATACATGCCAAAATCTGTGAAAAAGCCCCTTTAAATACATATAAAAAGCTCGTTTTTCCATATCGCACTCATATTCCTACGGATGAGTTGTAAACATCTTTGTCAGCTTACCTTTAAACGAATCAATTGTAAAAGAGTTTTGTTAACGACTTTCTTAAGACTATTGTTGTCTTTGTCGGTATTAATTGTGTTGGGATGACAGTTTTAACTGAAATCAATACATTCAATAGGTAAGTGTTTGGTCGATGTAAAGGTTCTAAATATGAATATTGAGCAATTAACATATCATAATTATGCCAGCGCCATATGGTAAACATGCGGACGCCACCGTTTCGCTTGTTTAGTTCACCCGAGAAAAAGGTGCTCGCGGTTTGTTTTTATCATCGCCTTTTGTTTGTCCGTTTTGCGTCATGCGTCGTGCGGCGTTAACAATTACCTTGTTGACACTCTAAATATATTACTATTAAAAAAGGTAATAAAAACAGTAGATTATTTTTGTGCAATATTTTAGATGTTCGAATCCAAATCGAAAGTGTTTTGATAAATACGGATTATGTACTGTAAACATACGTTCTGTAAAATATTAAATATAGAAACGGTAAGAAAGACACAAACAAACAGTCAGGGGTTTCACTGACCGATACAAAATTGTCGACACTAACTTTCGCACTTCTGATAAAGTTGGAGCCAAGTTTGTTCTTTTATAATTGTATGAATAATAATAATAATTAATTATACGTATTTGTATTGACTCATTTCAAGGGTCTAAAGGCTTGTCAAAGTAGTAAAATAAACTTAAGTCTTATTAACAAAATTTAACATTCTAATCGTTAATAGCTAGATATATTTATTTCGGAACAATTTTGACTCATACTTGCGTATTTTGTTTTCATTGTTGACATGTTTTGTTGAGATGTGAAAATATATGAAGAGAAAAAAAGCCAAAGACACTGGACGCTATTAACTATTTTAAACTATAAGTTTTCTGGATTGAAAACTTGAAAAGCGAAACCCGATGACCAAGATGAATGATTTCTATAGACCTAGGATGAACCTTACATTCGAAGGCAGCTTCAGACAAGAAGTTCTTACAGCCAAAGACAGGACTGGTTTGAATATCAAGAACATTTTAACCCGAGCGAAATTTCCCAGGCTTGTTGAATTCCATATAACCGATATAACTAATTTAACAGGCTGAGGAACATCATTCAGTCGTATCTTCCTTGTGCACTTATTGCAATGACGTCCCTACTCACAGCGTGCTCATGCTATACAAAAGGAACAAAACAACAGAAAAACATGAAACTTTCCATGGAAAGAATAAACAGGCATGCCTGAACTTCTTAGGAGAAAAAAAGCTGTTTATTGGCCGATAAGTAACGAACCGTCGAACATCTTTCGAATTTTTAAAAATGAAAGACCGAAACAATATTCATACCTGACCTACAAGCCGGACAATTACGAGGCCGTTTACCACTAGTCCCCTCAACATATTGGCCTTAAGTTTGCACCCTTCAAAACAGTTGGCGGGGACTTTTTCTCCTGTGTCTGAAAGGCATCACACTTTCGAGTAGTGCAATAAGAAGCGTTATTTGAAGCATTGTTTGCATAACATTACAAATCAACAGTTTAACTATATTTTGAAAACAAGAAACGTAATAATTATACTTCTCAAAAATACTCGCGCATGTGTATGAACGTTGGAGCCACCAACAGACTTAACCACATAATTATAGTGTGGAAATATAAAGGAACATATCATGAAATAAATTCCACAGCAACACCCTCCCCCGCCCTGGGCGCCGCCTTTTGATTCAAGAAGGCAAGTTGTAACTAGTGCTTGCACGTAGCGTTGGTCGTATGATCAACCTCCTTTCGGAGGTATAAAATGTATCGAGCAAAGCTCTATCGTATCCACGTCGTCATTGAACATACGTGATACTGATCGATTCAAATTGTATTGTTGTCATTTATGATTGTTTAAAATTTTATTTTATGTTTTGTTTAAAAAATTACATAAAAATTTAATTATTTCGAATATAACAAGATTATCATAAAACACGAAAAAAATGTGCATTATAAATTATTATGGATCTGGGAGGATTATATTTTTGAGGGTAGCAGTGGATTATATTTTTGAGGGTAGTAGTGTGTACCGTTCATTCACCTGTTGTGGTAAACAGTGGCTTAGCTCGAAACCAGCCACATCTGTGCGCGGATATTTACATCCTAAAATAGGTAATAAGATTGATTCGTTCAACAAAGTTGTAACAGTTGCATCCCTTGCATCGTTGCAAGGTTTTATGTTAAAGTTTGAAACAATAATTGTACGATACGATTTATTTCTCTTATTTGTTGCCATGGTCTATGTAGTTTAAAGGCGTGCAAACATTCACTTATTACGCCTCTCTTTGAGAGACAGAAGGTACTGGCCTTTCTCTTGTCTGGTCCTCCTTCATTCTGTTTCTATGAAGCATGGTAATGTTTCGACATCTTTAAGCGAAAAGATACTTTTAAAACATACGCGTATTTAAAATGTGAATGTTGTCTTGCGCCATTTGATGCCATTTTTAAGTTAGTGGAATTTTGAGGCGAGTCGAATATAGTTATATCTATTTATCTATACAATTATTGTCAGCTGTAGCATTTGTGGCCAGGGGAAACTTTCAGCCGATTAGAAAAGCAAGCGAACGAGATAACGATATATTGCATGAGCTAGACAATTGTGATACAAAAGAAATGTATTAACGTATGATAAACATTCCATTCCGTATGAAAGACATTTTAGATGGTAGATACGACGTTTAATAATCCATAATCCACACTGTGCGAAATACGATACACTATCCGCACAACAGGAATGATGACATGTATAGTACGGAATGAAACTCAATAATAATAACGTATAAAGTAGAAAAAAATAAGGTACACAAACAATATTTTTATTCAACCATATGCCGTAACGGTTCAATAAACATTGATTGAAACAAAAGAAGCCATTCTTACACTAGGTGTATAATACACAGACGAGAATTTAAACGTTGTGTGTTTATTAAATAGAAACTAACCGACATGGCCATACTTTAACAAATCTTGCTATGCTTATCGATGTTCATTTCAGACGGTTGATGTTAACAAGGTAACACTATTCTTAACGACACTTATGTTTGTAAATTCGCAGTTACTAATAAATGCTATAATTAATGCTAGATCAGTAAACTGTGCATTTTTTTTAAGAACGCAATACATTGGTAATTAACATTCCTTCATACGCGATCACTACGGATCCTTATTGTGATATTATTTTGAGTTTTGTTTTAAAATAATATACAGTTTCAATTGAAAACAGATCTTGGTGACTCAACTACACACACCGAACCTTGTTAACGAAGTTTGTGATTAAAATTGCACACAATCATCCAAGCGTATCCAATAAACATACAACGCGTATTGCTATGGAAAGCTGTATGGGCATACTAACGCATATCTCTTGTATCATAAAATTCACAAATTGTTTTTTCAAACATATTAACATGAAAATGATCTTATTTCACATGCGGTAAGTATGAAAGAAGTGATGGGAGATGAGGCCTACGTACAGATAGCATCGGAGTTTATGTTACAAGAATCCTATACCCATAGTGTCAAATTATAAAACGGCAAACTCTCGCCGTCCCTTTATGTGACCGTCTTCAAACCTGATTTCACTCTAAAGACGAAAATCTTCCGAAAATTTGAATAAAGTGTGTCATGTTACTTTTAAGAAAGTGCATCTCGCATATGCTATACATAGATGGTTACGTCACTACGTTAGTGTCATCTCTATACTAAGACGCATCACATTCCCCTGGTTTGGGGAATTATTCTTTCGCCAAAGTAGTCCTGCGTAGGAAAGAAAATGTTGAGAATGAAAGAAAAATCGCGTTTAATTGTGTGTTTGAAACGGAATGTTGTTTAAAGAAATGTTATTTAATCATGTTTAAATGTGATTTTGAATCTCTGTTTAGACTGATAGCGATTATCTGAAGCAAGATTACCTGACCTACTTTCGCTTTCACTTTTCACTCGTAAAAGAAGTGCTCCTTTCACGTTAGTACACAAGTAAGTAAGACCGGTGTGTACACAATGCATCTCGCCTCATAAGAAAATTTTGTCAAAAGCCCTGTTCCACATTGTACGCACGTAATAGCTTCAGATTTCAACTAAGTCTCCGATGAAACCCATGGCATGGTATACGATACACCCAACGACATGTGTGCGTCTGAAACATTTCCTGTATGAAACAGAGAAATTAAATATTTATTTCGGACCACGGCGGGACTCACAACGCTTAAATCAAATATTACTTAAGACGTTCTTAATATTGCATTTATCAAGCTAAAGGTTACATTAGGGCAACAGTGAGATGTATCTATGTCTCAAGGAATTATTGTTAAAAGTAAATGGAAACACATGTACTATGAAATAAGGGTAATGCTATCGGTATTAACTAGTATGTTTAAGATAAACAATGTATTTTTTAAGCGATAGTAAACGTGAACATGCATTTCGAAACTGAGCAAATGTCGAGTGTGAAACAACTCTTTGATGTCCAGGGTGCGATTTTTTAAAGCTATTTTCCTACTAAATAGTAGTTTGTTAAACGAGAGACACAACGATAAATTTTAACATATTTAATGAAATAGACACAACTCTCTATGTTAAGTTGTTGTTCGTGAGTTTTGTTTTGTTGGTAGTTCATTTTATTGTAGATATATTCCAGTCTAGTTGCTATGCACTCCTATTTTATAAGGTATTTTTTTACAAAAAGCATTAATTAATTCCGAATTGATTGATAACACGCTGTCAATTAAATATAAAAGATATAAAAAAAACGTTTATGTTTTGTTAATTGTCAGAACATTCCGTTTATGCCCCACACGCCGCATATTCGAAACACGACACCAATTTATACTATTTTTGCCGGCGTGCCCGCTTTTGGTCGTAAAATCTCGGTAGTATTCTATACCTTTACGGAACTTCAAAATCTTTTCATGACTTTTTACAAGGATAGACAAGCGTTTGCATGAATGAGCCAAATATTGAAAATACATAAACCATTGTCATTTTAACAAATAATAACACCATTCAAAGTAGTCGTTAAAATGTTTTAAGAATGCAAAACTCAATTAAATTGAATGTTTATTATCTTATATTTCTTCCATACTTTGCCCCCTTGTGTGTAGTATAACGCACATTGCAATAGTATAGATTTCGATGTGATTTCGCAACATGGTATGTTGCTATCTCTTTGCCGATACACCATATTACGAAAGTGTAAAAAGATAAACCACGGCGCCCAACCCAAACGGTTAATACCGAAAATATCGCGAGTAACCGCTCATACTTGAATCTGCATCGGATTATATGAAAATTGCAAGATGCTGAACGTTCTGAGTGTTCACAATGAAAATGTCAACAAAATCCCGGAAAAACAAATGCGGAACATCACATGGTATTTTAACTAATGCCAAACGTACACAATCGATATGAAAATAAAGTATTTCGATTTTAATAATGAACGAAAACGAATGAACTTCTCAGTCGTATTTTAATTATAAGTTTAAGAAACTTGAATTTTCAATGGAGAAAAAAACAACACATTAAATACTACTACTTTACAATTTCGTACACATCATTCATATGTATAATAATATTCTTGCAAATAACAGGCATGCTCATTTGCCTTGTTTTGTTGAATTGAATCTCAAAACGAACTAATTTAACAAAGAGAAACATGATGGACCATATGAGATTTTTGTCGAGCCGCGTGAGGACGATATAGTAGTAATAATCCTCTAATGTGGTAGACAAGCACCATGGAAATGTAATTTTCTAAGGTACCTGCATTGTATTTAAAAGCTATATCCCCGCTAGATTTACTCACATTTTACTGTGTGATTCTTATGCGTTGTCTCCATTTTAAAATCATGTTTGGGTGTAAATTGCATTCTTTTCAGAAACCCGAACTTTGATTCCACTTCTAGGCACGAAGAGCGACAGAGAAAGTCTAAATGGTCTGGCATCATTAAAAGTAATGAAGTCACGAGGGGCTGTTAGTCAATACACTACCCAGACAATTGTGGTGAATCAAAGTCATGCCACTCATTCGTCACGGTATAGCATAAGATCAACTCATAATTGTTATTCTCAAAATTTAAATAATGCTAGGATTGTTTTAAATATTATGGATGAATAAGTCGTCTAAAAAACACGCTTTCTACATCATATTTTAAAAGAGCCAATAGATTATGAAACTTTTAAAGCCAAGCTTGTATTACCCTTTAGGCGAGGATTATAAACTATAAAGCTTAAAGAACATACTTGCCTAAACAAAGCCAATATTTTCTTATATGTTCCGCTGGGGCCGGTCGTTTAACTATTTTCGGTGTCATCCGTTTAGTTTAGGCGCCGTGTAATCTTTATCAGTGCAATGATTCGCTTTGTTAGTTTGATATACCTGGGATAGGTTGGTGAGGTGCAACATGTATTTTCTTCATACTTTTAACAAAATGATAGATTTGTTTAATTGTCATTATAAAAATATTATTATTATTATTATTATTATTCAAAAATGATAATACATATAAATATTGAATGTCACGTATTTTAACATACACATTTATACTTAGTTTATTAAGTTATTTTGTACGGATCATACGATTGTCCGCTTGGATCTGTTTTGTTTTGTTTTTTTGGTTGGCAAATTTGCGATTTGAGGAAATTGTGTAACTGTTATAACACAGTGTTTACTGATTTAATACCGGCAAACATGTAGGATTAATTGACGTTCCTCGTTAACAATTTGTGGGGAAATATTTTTTATTGTCAACTACAATATTAATCAACTACGTAGGTTGTTACGTTGCGCGTATTTCAGTTTAACGATTTGTTTTTGTGAAATATGGTCACGCATGAGAAAAGTAGACTGACGATGAAATATGATTAATTAACACGAGGCCAACGACAGGTATAAGAAAGTTCAAAACAACAAAAACTTTAGGAGATACATATGTAGCATCGTTTGGTGAAAAAAGGGATTTCTGTGTATGCGTTTATTGTCGTTCGCGGTTAGCCTGGGCTTTCCTCGGAGACCAACAAAGGGGCGCGAAACTTTCGTCCTATACTGGATTTCCGTTTAGACAGATTTCCTGCTTACGCAAAATTGCATAAAAACGGAAAGTGTCGTCCCTGCCGACAGGCTTATTTTGGAAGAAACTGTAAGCACATACCGTAAGCCCAGTTTCCTAGAATGCCGCTCATTGAAAATCTCGTAATAAAATATGTTTAAAAAGCTGATGTTATGACAAACACTGTTTAAGCAGACCGAACAGCAAGCTGAATAAGCAAGCTGTTGCGTGTGAATAAAATCAACAAACGTCTGGTTGTATATTGTGCATAAATTATCATTTTAGTGTAACCCGAAATTTAAGTTTGTTAAGGCAGGTATTTGACTTTGCATTCGTATAAAATTAATCCTTTTAGATCACAGTGATAATACGCGTTTGCAAATTGTTGGCAACAACTCGAAATCGAATAGTTTAAAGTATAGAGCGATAAGTTAAAAATCGGCAAACGAATAACCGGCTCAAAGAATTTCAATGCAATCGATTCAATTTGTACATTTAAACAAAGCCATTTATGCTTGTATTGATCGAGGCATACCAGAACATTGATACTTTTGCAAAATGTTCCTTATCCCTTTGCATGCTGGGAAATGTGTCGTCTGCTAAAATGGCGTCTGCTGAATTTCTTATATAAGCATTTTCTTCGATTTTTTCAAAGAATACTATCAGAATAGCAAACAGTTTGGGTCCTGATGAGACGCCACGTTCTGTGGCGTCTCATCTGGATCCAAACTGTGTGCAAAGGCCTTCAAAATTCGGTTCCAGCACTGAAAGAGTTAACCATCCTAAATTGAATTCAGGAAGTTTGTTTTGCAATATCGATTTTTTTAATGATAAATAGACGTTTGAAGTGAGATATATGGCCATGTTGTAAACCAACTGAAATTATTCAATGGCGGTGATTCATTTATAATAAATGTGTTTTGTATCCGTCCCTTGAGAGCATATTTTGTGTGTAAACAATATCAACTTAAAGGGGCCTTTTTACGTTTTGATAAATTCACAACATTACAAACAAATTGTTTCATATTCGCAATATTTCGTTGTAGTTATGATGTTTGTGGGGAAACAGTAATACTAAACATTTACCATGCATTAAAATATCCATTATATTAATCTTTTGACGATTTAAAAACCTGAAAATTATAAAGCGTTGCAACGCGAAACGATTGAATAATTTGGAGATCTGTTGCTATCGTTATATTTATCGATATCGAAACTACGATGGTTACTTATATAAATATATATAAGTATAAAATACGTCGCTCATTGTACAAGCACGGATGGTCGAGTGGTCTAAGCAATAGACTTTTACTCCAGGGGTCAGTGGTTCGAGCCCCATTGAGGGTTACTTTTTTCTTCCTTTAAATTTGTTCTTGTTTTTTTTTAATAAAGCTCATTAGATTCCATGTTTACATTTATCAATATAAACTAAAGCATTTAATGACAAACTTCATTACATCCCGAAATCTGTGAAAAGTTCCCTTTAAAATTCAAATTTATATTTTAATTGCTGCACCGAATTATATGGCGGATTAAAGTATGATTTTATTGTTATTTACTATGTCATAAAAGAAAAAAATGGATTTCATATCTTTCAATATCCTATTGGTACCTTTACAAATGATCCGCGAGATTTAAAAAAGACCTAAATACATATGTGCGCAACTTAGCTCCAGACCAGTTCGTTCGCACAGGGTGGCGAGGAGCTACCCGCACAGGGTGGCAAGGAGCTACCCGCACAGGGTGGCGAGGAGCTACCCGCACAGGGTGGCAAGGAGCTACCCTGCCAACTATAAAGTATCGCGCGGTTTCGTGGAACCATAAGCAGACACTATGACTTAAGAAGCGTATACGGCGGCAGAGGCATATCTGGAGCGACGCCATTCCGTTGAGCCCGACAAAAGACCTATTTTGGCACGACGCATTTCGAACGTTCTGCATATCTTTATATAATTGAAACGGTTGTTATAGTCGTCACAAAACGTTGTCGCAACTTTGACATTATTACGTTATATGTGGTGAGTATTTGCCTATTCAACAGACTTACATTATTTATAATCCGACTGCATTTCATTTTCAGAAATTTTGTATCCTACAGTGAACAAAGAAAAACAATAGACGGAAAGAAATGGCAGACAAAGGAGGTACGCAAAAACAAACGTTACAATTATTGAAGCATCATCATCATTACAATCATCCCAATCATCATTATAGTCATCAGCAACATACAGAAAAGCAATATCCTCACCAGTACTAGTAGAAGTGGTGGTAGAAGTGGAAGTTGTGTCGGTAGCAGTAGTAAGACTAACAGTAGTGGAAGAAGGAGTTGTACAAGTTATAGTATTAGAAGTTGTAGTAGTAGTAGTTTTAGTAGTAGTTATAGAAGTAGTAGTAGTAGTAGTAGTAGTAGTAGTAGTAGTAGCAGTAGTAGAAGTAGTAGTAGTAGTAGTAGTAGTAGTAGTAGTAGTAGTAGTAGTAGTAGTAGTAGTAGTAGTAGTAGTAGTAGTAGTAGTAGTAGTAGTAGTAGTAGTAGTAGTAGTAGTAGTAAAAGTAGTAGTAGTAGTAGTAGTAGTAGTAGTAGTAGTAGTAGTAGTAGTAGTAGTAGTAGTAGTAGTAGTGGTAGTAGTAGTAGTAGTAGTAGTAGTAGTATAAGTAGTAGTAGTAGTAGTAGTAGTAGTAGTAGTAGTAGTAGTAGTAGTAGTAGTAGTAGTAGTAGTAGTAGTAGTAGTAGTAGTAGTAGAAGAAGTAGTAGTAGTAGTAGTAGTAGTAGTAGTAGTAGTAGTAGTAGTAGTAGTAGTAGTAGTAGTAGTAGTAGTAGTAGTAGTAGTAGTAGTAGTAGTAGCAGAAGACAAAATGAGTATAGCAGTAATAGAAGACGTGTTGTTGTTGTTGTTATTCGTGTTGTTTGAGTGAAAGTAGTTTTTGTAATTATTCAAGTAGAAGAAGTAGTAAAAGTCGTTGTTGTTTTTATTAGTGCACACACGCATATGAAGCAAACTTTTTAATCGAAAATGTTGGCAAATATAGAAATACTTATCAAACAATTTCTTGCTACATTAACCAGGTTACGGAGCAGCACCCCCGGGCCAGTATCCCCCGCCCCAAGGTCAATACCCACCACCACAGGGCTATCCTCCGCCGTACGCCGGAAATGCCCCACCCCATCAGCAGCAATACATGGGTCAACAGTCTAACAGTGTTGTTGTAGTACAGGCGGGTGGCGGTGTAGTGGGCACTGGGAACTGTCCAGTCTGCAGGGTAAGTCAGGCGGCGCTCTGGAAAAACTGGGCTTAATGATCTTGCGTAAAATGTCGACCCAGATAAATCTGTGTTATAAGGAATTCTCTTTTAAACGATAATTGACCTCAAAGGCTACTATACGCCCATGAATTATGTCCCGTTTCCCAGTCGTTGCTTAATTATATGACGAGGTGACAAAAATATGAAAAACAATTATTGGCCTGAATAGAACACCGTACACAACTTATTGTTCAATATGTTTATGAACTTTGCCCCGAGAGTAGTTTCCAAATGATAACTCTAATAAGTTTATGTCTCCGTGTTCTGTAGGAAAAAAACGCCGGTTCAAAACCTGTAAAGCCCCTTTTAAGCCTTCCAGTTTAAAGTTGTAAACCTTAAAAACAATACTCAGAACTTATATTTTTATGGTATGGAAGTCCAAAAACTACGAGAATGCACATAACTATGTATATTGGGCAACACTACGGTTGTATTCAAATGCATTCAATTATTATTCTGTAATTGAGCAGGAAAAACAGTGTATCTGAGAAGTGTATTCAATCTTGAACAAAAACAATACAATTTCAAAACCCCTTACCCCAGACAGACGGTAGCAAAATGTAGCTTTCATTCATTCAATCAAAAATAAATATATCAGCTATTGTAACAATAATACGATTTTTGTATAGATCCCGTTTGTAATGATTTAATAAAGTACTGTTCGATAAACAATATACACGTGGGTAATACCATAGTGTAAACCAATAGGCAATCACGGAGTTTAAGACCATATGAGTCGTGTTCTGAGAAAACGGGGCTTAACGCATGTGCGTAAAGTGTAATCCCTGATTAGCCTGTGCAGTCCGCACAGGCTAATCAGGGACGACACTTTCCGCCTAAATTGGATTTTTGCTAAGAAGAGACTTCATTTAAACGAAAAATGTCATAAAAGCGGAAAGTGCCGTCCCTGATTAGCCTGTGCGAACTGCACATGCTAATCTGGGACGACACATTACGCACATGCATTTTGCCCAGTTTTCTCTGAAGGCGACTCATATGCAAACACGTATAAAATAACTTTTTTGTTATGGATAAATAAAACTGTCGAACGTAATTTGAATTGCAAAATCTCGTATCTGATCGTTTCACCGATTGGTCATGAACACAAGATTAAAATCTTAAACGGAGTTGTTTAAGGCATTTTTTTTTTAAAGCAGACATTAACACTTCCGCTTTCAATACTCTTCGTTTATCACTTCCTATTTTTATTTTAAAATCTACAAAGTTGACACAAACAAGTGAATTATCGTTATTGAGCTGTTTGAAAACATTTTGCATATGTTTTGTTTTTAATTGCGTGTCGATATTTTGAAGACAATACGTTAGTCCTGTTTTTATATATTATGGTTGCATAAATTTCGAACAGGAATATAATGTTTATTGAATATTGTTATCACTTGTTGCTTCCTCTATACATGTAATGTTTTAGGCTAGTTAAAATCAAATAACTTTGTAACATAAAAAAAAACAATTACCTCGCCAAGGAAGTTTACCATAATGTTTTCAGATAACATACGATTAGTTTTCTGATAACATACGATTAGTGTCAGCTAAAAGTGCAGGTGCATAAACCTACGAGTGCTAGTTAAATAACGTGTTTTTATATTCTTCTGTTGATAGCCACTATAATGACGAGTTTTATTTCATTCTTTACTTTAATAAGATTGTGTTTCCGAATCACAAAATATGCCATTGTGTAATAAGCCACTAAATCATAATGGTTTTTATTAATACCGCTGTTCTGATGATTTTTTTATCACAACTTTTACAAACGAATAAATAAATAATAATACTAATGATAATAATATATGTATAATGATTATTGTCCACATATTAAAAAATACAGAAATGAAATATTTATCAAGGCACTACATATAGAGTTTGCCGTCATTCATTACATCCTATAATCAAGTTTAACACGATTTATCCATTTATCTTAACAAACATATTACTGTGGGTTTAGTATATTACTTATAAATCTAATGTGTAAGGGACCATATTCTAAACGTATTTTACAATGATCTTTAAATGTGTACTGTCAATTTAGCTGTATACACAACAGTGATGCACAATTGTAAAAAAAAGAGTTGTTTATCATTGTATGTATGTTTCAAAGCCGCTGGTGCGAGCAGAAATTACGTTATTTAAACGTTCACGGTGAGCATATTCTCTTCCTCGTTTTATTCTTATGGTATTGCATGGCATTTAAAAGCTTTTATAATTTCAGGTCGGGATGATCTCAGAAAACTTTTCGGTTATCGGCATCATTCTCGCGATATTGTTCTTCCCTATTGGCCTTCTCTGCTGCTTCCTGATGATGGAGAAACGTTGCAGCCATTGCGGCGCCACATTCTAAAGCCATTTCGGCGCCACGTTCTTAAGCCATTGCGGCGCCACACTCTAAAGTCCTTGAGGACGCCGACACTATTGGCGCATTGTCCTCAAGACCTACCTGTAACCATTGCATGTGAGCCTCGCTATGGGAAAACGGGGGTTAAGTTTTGTTCGGGGGTTAATATTGTACGGGGGTTATTTTTGTACGTGGGTCAATATTGTACGTTTTTTTTTTGTAAGTAAATTGTCGTTCCAGGTTAGCCTGTATAGTTTGCACAGGCTTATCATTACTTAATGGATTTTTGCCAGGAAGAGACTTTTTGTAAATGACGAAACCATTACAGCGGAAAGTTTCGTCCCATAATAGCCTGTGCGGCCTGCACAGGCTAATACGGGTCCACACTTTACGCACATGTATTAAACCCCGTTTCCCATAGCAAGGCTTATATGGTATTCATAATTCTAGCATGATTATCTTTTAGCTTAATATCAGGCAACAACAAGTGTGCTGTTGTTCAAATTAAGATTTGGCAATGAACCATGAAGACGCAAACACGTAAATTATAGTTATCATGTCATCTGAGCAAATATTTTAAAAAAATCAAGTTTAACGCGATATATGTTTACGAGTATTGCTTTGTACATGTATAAACAACTGGGATTAACAATATCATGTTCAAGTTTATTTTGCTGCAGTCAAAAGAACTCTTCATTGGCCGATAAACACCGATAAATCTTAATATGTCTTATACATTGAAATTTTCTTGTTAGATTTTCGGCGAAACCTTTATGTTTGGACAGATTAAACAATATGTATGTTATAAATCAAAACGAACTTTTTTCATCAGAGAATTATAGAATGAAAAAAAATCTAAGCCATGTTACATACGAATTGTTTAAAAAAGTAAATTAGCATGCTTTTAATAAATCAACTTAATATTTATTATTGATCCGAAAAGGTAACAAGTGCTCTTTTGTTTAAAAAAAAAACAAACATGTTCAAGTAAAACGTTGCAATCTTAGTATGTTTTTCCATTTTTCCTTTTAACATTTTGTTTCCAAGATTTGCATTTAAATTCCTTAGACTTCTTGGTACGCATTTGATAGTTCATGTTGATATATATATAAACGTCCATGACAGATCAATTAAACGAAGCTGAAAAGTGTATAACATTGTACTTGTATCATATTTCTTTAATACTTTAACTTTAAACGTAGCTTTTGTACATCGAACATAACATATTATTTCAAATAACATTTTTTTAATGTAAGTTAAACTAGTTTATGACATTTTAAATGTTTCTCTATGTAATAATATATGTGTACATATTGTATTGTTTTTCAATAAACATGTAATTAATAAGTGTCTAATGTTGTATTACCTAATCAAAAACAACGAAGTAACATAACAGTTTCACATTATTGTATTAATAAAATCAAGAATTAACAGAGAACATTCACTTTTTCCCAAAATTTGATAGCGTTTTTTTCGTTCGTCTACAAGCTTAAGTAGATACATAATTCATCACATTACGACTTTGGATAGAAACTTTGTATATATTCGGGGCATGTCGCGAAAAAAATCTCAGTAAAGAGAGAATTAATATTTGCTCAAGCATTCCAAAACATCTGATTTTACTTTTCATAATAATTATATGTTCATGACTGTACTATTTTTTGCATTGGTGCCTAATATTTCGGTCGATAAATCAATTTCCCAACGCGATGTTGGATAAAGTGGGGGAAAATGCCTTGAATTTCAATTGGGCAACGTTTTAGGGCCAAGGCCGTCTTATGTTGAAATTGTCTTGACCACAGAAGAAAAGGACATATTTTTACCTGTACAATGCGGTAAAGGTACACAATGTAATGTATACATATCATAAAAAGTTCCTCTCTGAAATGGTAACTCAGCGGTGTTAATAAAAGCAAATATGGTCATATTGAAATATGCTGCTTAAAATGCAAAACTATCGAAGACACACGACGGATGTTGTCTTGACCACAGCAAAAACAAGACATATATTGACATGTACAATGCGGTATAGGCATATACACAATAAATAGTATATGTCATCACGAAATCACTTTCAATACTAGGAACTCAGCGGTGTTAATAAAACCATTAGGATCAAAATAAAAAATGCTGCTTAAAATGAAATCTATCGAAGATATACGACGTATGTGTGGTCTGATCAAGATAAATTATGATAGGAGGAACATGGAATCTGATTATGTGCTATATCTGCCAAATATAGGTTTTAAAAATGTTCATACTTTATTTCTTTAGCTTCACTAATATAACGTTTGGATATTTAAATAATATTAGCTGAGGTAGTAATCTCATGTCAATGAAATGTGTGCTGAAATAATACAATAAAATAAACTTGTAAAAATAAACAAATGTGCAAAATGTATCCAATATTTTTTAAGATTAACCGTTGATTGAATATTCCACAACAAAACGTCATAGGTAATGCTGTAATTATTAGAACTTTTCAAGTTTTTCAGTAAATAAATATTAACAAACATTAATAAGCATTGCTTTTTTATTACCATCTTAATAAACATCAATGTAAGCTTTAACCCATTTATGCCTAGTGGACTCTCCCATCCTTCTAAATTGGATCAATTTATTTCCAAAATTAGGGATGTCTAGTGTATTTATTTCTATATTTAGAATATTTCTTACAGAAATTCCTTTAAGCAAACAGTGCAGACCCTGATGAGACGCCGCATTATGCGGCGTATCATCTGGGCCTACGCTGTTTGCCAAGGCCTATTTTTGTAGACGCTAGGCATAAATGGGTTTACCACACACACACATAAGTCGGATGGCTGTTAATAAAAGTGTGAAAATCAAGCATCTGCATCGAGATGGAAAAGCATGTTTACTCGTTTTGTAGAAAATAAAGCAGACCGAAACCATTACCGTTTCTTTACGGGTAAACAGTCCTCAACTAACAGGAAAGCATAGACGTCACACCAATATGTATAGAATCGCGTTTCTGTGATTTTATACAGTTCTAACGTAAATGAACAATAAATAAAAAAGTCTTTAGGAGCTGTATATAATTGCGAAACGTAATTAATGTAATTTGAAAATGATACAGTTATGACATTACATATACTTTATGTACAGCTAGCATTATGTGGTTCGGTACATAATAATTTCAGTTTAAGCATTGTGCGTTTAGGGTTAAGCGTTTAGGGTATTGCATTTAATAATTAAGCATTTGACTCGAAAAGTAAGAAATACCAAACGCAAATAACACCAGCTTATAACAAAAAATATCATTGTTCCCTGTTTTATCGTTAGATATTGAGAAGGGAGACCATTTTGTGACTTGTTCTGAGAAAAATGCATGCTTAATGCATGTGCGTAAAGTGTCATCCCAGATTAGGCTGTGCAGTCCGCACAGGCTAATCAGGGACGACACTTTCCGCCTAAACGTGATTTTTGGTAAAGTGTGACCTTTAAACTGAAAATACCATAAAAAACGGAAAGTGTCGTCCCTGATTAGCCTTTGAGAACTGCACAGGCTAATATGGGACGACACTTTACGCACATGCATTAAGCCCAGTTATCCAAGGCTCAACTATGCTTTTGGTCTCATTTCCATACACATGACACCAGCTAACACCTATGCACAATTAAAAATCGAACAATTTGTGTACAATAAAAAAAAATTGTTGATAAATATTTTATATTGTATTTGATAAATGTAACTGACAAGAAACTCGTCAAAATCAATCAATGTTCATCCACGCATGCACGCCGTTTCATTTTTGTCATTTGTTCATGAACTCGTTTAAAAGCATATTTGTTAAGCGGATATAAGTTTTAATATAAAGAATTCGTAATGGATAATTTGCGTCTTTTTGTTTCAAAATATATTCTTTGCATCCACTTTTGTGTAGCTAATAAGTTGACTACGAATAAAAATGATATCACGCTTTTGTATATTTTTATGATAGATACTAATTAAAACACTATCTTGTAAGGAGGTTATACTGTACTCGTTTTCCTGTAATGTAATTTGAGACGCCTTTAGGTAAAATTTCAAACTTCTTCTTATTTGAAACAAAACACGACAATAAGGAAGTTCACACATATATTTACTGATAGCAGACATGCATTTCCTCTTACGTTGGCAGGTGTATTAAAACTTTGAGTTTTAGGTTTGACGGTTTGTATTAATGTACAGTTTTCAGTTGATACTTAGTGACATAATGTAGGTGGCATTCTTTTATAGGACGTTCTCAAAGGCGTACAAATACTGCAAACATCCGTTATATGTTTTCAAGACCTGTGTTTTGGCGATGTTATCTCACAATTTTTGTTTTTACAAAACTGTTAAGTCATGATGTGTATGGATGTGGAAGAAGAAGATTTTATTTCAGAATCAGTAGGCCATAGGCCCATGTGAACATACAGATATGTGCATAAACAAAAATAGCAAGTCACGCGACACAATGAAAATGAAAAGTTGTGTTGAAATAAATCAAGTACCAGTAAATTTATAGGAATGAGTTGTGCTAAATAATTAAATATCAGAGATGCCGATCAATAATACGAGCGGAGGCAAAGGGGGGGGGGGGGGGGTTATCGGAAAAAAACGCAAATATGCGGAAAAGGTGTATATAATTAGATATTTTTGTCTTGTGGGCTCTATATCTAATTCGTTTAATTTATGTCGACACACAATATATACAACGGTCATGCAAATAACACATAAATTATTATACATTACAATGATTTGCTTCTCGTATATATCCGAACTTTTATACATTTATTATCTATTATCGTAACTTTCAGATACATAATAATGTTGAGAGTCGAATGATTTATTTCAAAGTTGCCCAAAAGATACGCACCATGCATGAACACATTTAGTTATTTTAAATGGGTTTTTAAAGAGACACCTTGATCTGTCAATAAACACATGTGTTACAAAAATACACATATAATGATATTTCAGTATTTGTGTAAAATAGTTATCAATAATTTACCAGAAGCGACTTGGTGTACGAGAACTCATATCATTATATTACAGTGTGAGAGACATGATACAAAAGAGCATGCGACACTTTATTACACAAAGTCAATATTACAGAAGAGACGCAATGCATATATGCACACTCATATGATAGTTACTTTTAACAATCATTTGTCTCATAGATGTCAGTAGGGACGCAATGTTCTCAGAGCTCCAGATAAGACTTCAGTCTAAAGGGTATTTCACCCCCTGATATTATTGTTAAAGCGTATTTTACTCCTTTGTTTCAGTCATAAAGGGTATTTAGGAATATTTAGGGGTATTTTCCATCCATAGAAAACTGACAGAGTAAATGGCGTGTTTAATCTAGAAATATTATTATTTGTTATTTATATTTTCAAATGCAAACATAATGAATTTAAAATGACGATATGAACAGACTGTCTTAAAAATATTCACGCAAAAGCCGCTGGTCGCTAAAAATGTCCCTTTTTTGGACCACAAACATGACGGGCTGCCATTTTTATAACAAGCTTATTTTGATTGACTTACTTTTGATTCACTAAAAACTCAACTGGAGTATTGGTTAAAACGGTTTAGCACTTTAATCGATTTACAATATGTACCAAGATTTGTACGTTTTGGTACGTACTGGGCCGATTTTTAATGCCTTTTTTTCAATGCGTTAATGCGCAGATACGCCTCTTATCTGGAACTCTTAATGTACTAGAACAAATAGCATTTTTACAATATCTATATGCAGAGACAAAATACAAATGAACAAATATGACTATTTGCAATGTCTTAATTTCATACGGAATACAAATTTACAAAACATTCAATGAATTTGTTTCTTAAAATAAAACTAGAGGACATATTAAAGAGACACAAATGTAATATACACAGTCAATTTAAACATACTAGTTATACACAAAAAATATTGTTTGTTGTATAGTTTGTGTGAATCATGGTATAATGAAAATTCTAAAATAAAGTGAAACTCGTCTTCCAGCTTATCACAACCAGTACATTTTCTTTCTTCTAATGGGATACATATTGGTCTATGCCACCTTCTAGACTCATCTTGAAGATTATGGGAAGAAACAATTAGCTAATAAAAGCAATCCTGAACTTTTGAACATTTATACACTTAAGAAACGTTTGAAAATCAAAGTCGACTACCTTCCGAAAAAAAACGTTGCTCGGGTCGAGTTATCCAGACGATGGTGCCATAACTGGATATAACTATCATGAAGACGTTGGTTAAAAGCATACATAAATAACATCAATATCACCAACTCCTTAGGAGAGCCATTCTTCGTAGAAGCCCATTGAGGTCAGTAAATCTCGGACTAAACTAACCCAATATGTTTTATCAGGGTATATTAGTATCAGCTTTCAACATATCATACACTATTCGAGTGCATTTGTTGTCATTGCTTATTAACAATTTTAACCAATATACTGCCTAAAATACCACATACACAATCGTTTTGTATGGGACGTTTAACTCTAAAATTCGTTTACAATTTATTATTATTATAATTATTATTATTCTTCTTATTATTATTCTTATTATTATTTTTATTATGCGCACGCTGGTCTTTAATTACACTGGCCGCAAATTGCATACGACACATTTTTGCATAACGCTGGTCAAATCTACCATATCGTGAAAATCTAGTTTTATATTCAGGATACCAACCAATATCTCAATATTACGACCAGTTGCACGTGTTTGAATGTCCATTCGGACACGAACCAGTTGCAGCTTGTCGTAGATTGTATCTTTCTACGATTAAAATATTGTCAAACGCAATACAAAATACAAAATGCATGGGCGTCCACTCTTTCCATGTTTCATTTACGTTGAAAACGAATTACCATTTGTAGTGCTATACAATTTAAACAAGTTATTACTAAATATGTAAACACATCACGTTTGAAGGTCAATAATGCGTGTTACCATTACTCACTTTTTTAAATTTTCAATTACAACGCAAACATATAACATTTAACGACCCTTTAACGGGCTGCGTTTGGAAGAGCCTAATGGCTACATAATGGTATCCCACTTTTTAGTCATTTCGATCGAAGTACTGATCGTTAATAGGCGCTAATAAAATTGAGATTGTATGAATATACAAATAAATGATTTTATTTCGGCAAAATAAATTAAATGATTGCGGACAGTGACGGAGAATGGTTCAGTTATGAATGCGTGTGCATGTGCGTTTATGAGATATTTCAATCGCTAAACAAACCAACGAACTCGTTTTGCTCTTCGCAACTGTTATCCCTTATCCACACTGGTTGTACTGGTGTTTTGCCAAACAATTTAATCGAGGTTCTCATTTGGTTCACCCTTTTCCCTTTTTGTAGATCACGACGAAATTTGTATCATATTATATCAACGGTATTTATTTTTATTGTGTTCCACCACTACCGTCTTCTTTAAGGGGCATTTTCACGTTTTGGAAAATTGACGCAATTAAAAAATGTTTCAGATTCGCACATTTTCGCTGTTATTATTATATTTGTGAGGAAACCGTAATACTGAACATTTACCAAGCTCTAAAAGATCCATTATATGCATCATAATGGTATCCCACTTTTTAGTCATTTCGATCGAAGTACTGATCGTTAATAGGCGCTAATAAAATTGAGATTGTATGAATATACAAATAAATGATTTTATTTCGGCAAAATAAATTAAATGATTGCGGACAGTGACGGAGAATGGTTCAGTTATGAATGCGTGTGCATGTGCGTTTATGAGATATTTCAATCGCTAAACAAACCAACGAACTCGTTTTGCTCTTCGCAACTGTTATCCCTTATCCACACTGGTTGTACTGGTGTTTTGCCAAACAATTTAATCGAGGTTCTCATTTGGTTCACCCTTTTCCCTTTTTGTAGATCACGACGAAATTTGTATCATATTATATCAACGGTATTTATTTTTATTGTGTTCCACCACTACCGTCTTCTTTAAGGGGCATCTTTTGACGATTTAAAAACCTGAAAATTATAAAGAGTTTCAACGCGAAACGATTGAATAATTTGGAGAGTTGTGTAGTTGTCGTTACATTTTGTGATACTACGAGAATTGCTTATATAACGTATAAAATACATCACTGATCGTTTGAGCACGGATTGCAGAGTGGTCTAAGCGATATACTTTTTCTTCAGGGGTCAGTGGCTCGAGCCCAGTTGAGGGTTACTTTTTTATTTCTTGAATTTTATTCTTATTATAACTGTAGCTTTTTAGAACCAATGTTTACATTTATATCAATATAAAGCATTTAATGACAAACATACATGCCAAAATCTGTGAAAAGGCCCCTTTAATGCAGCAATAATTAATGCCAAACATATGTGCACATTGAAAAAAAAACATCATTAGCAATTAAAAATAACAATTTGCCGAAATCCTATGTAGCAATATTGCTTACTTCATAATATATCGTTCTAATTAAAATCAAATGCTTCAATTTTTGTTTGCTACTACAAAGTAAAATTCTAACTGCCGTCAAGGAAACAATTTGAAATAAAATCGTTTTTGCATACTGTAAATGTATCAATTATTTAGTCAAAGTGAATAACTTTTAACTTAATAAAAACGTTCTACTTGTATTTTAAAAATCTTCTTAAGAAACAATATTTCAATTCCCATTATATTTTTCACAAACAATCACATTCGTTGATGTGCAACGAATATCATTCCACCCAAGCTGTCGCATATGAAAGGTTTCTACACAATTTTCGTCGGGATTATTTGGTTCACCAGATTGCCAGTTCGTGAAAATCACTGGGTCGTTGGCACCGAATGGCACGTACCAATTTCTGCCTGTAGTGTTTCCAGCAGTGTTTCCTCGCAGTGCTATCCACGCACTACCTATATCAGGCATAATTTATTATTACTAGCATTTCTGAATAATACTTTATAACAGTCAATTTTAACTTATCGGGCTTAAACTTAATTAAAAAAACACGACATTAGTATTAATAATAAACAAGTCGCATGCGTGTTGGCTGCTACGCCTTCACCTATGTGACTACATATTAAAACATCTTAAGATTGTAGTTTACACGTTATTGCTACGTTGCTTTAAAGGGATCTTTTCACGCTTTGGTAAATTGACAAAATTGAAAAAAGTTGTTTCAAATTCGCAAATTTTCGTTTTAGTTATGATAATTGTGAGGAAACAGTAATACTGAACATTTACCATGGTCTAATATAGCCATTATATGCATCATTTGACGATTTTAAAACCTAAAAATTATAAAGCGTTGCAACGCGAAACGATTGAATAATTTGGAGAGTTCTGTTTTTGTCGTTAAATTTTGTGAAACTACGAAGATTGCTTATATAAGGTATAAAATACGTCTAGTACGTGTACTCGGCGGAATAGCTCAGTAGGCTAGAGCGTTTTTACTTCAGGACTCTGGCAGGACTCCAGGGGTCACTGGTTCGAAACCTGTTCCGGGCAATGTTCTTTTCCTTTTTTTAATTTTATTCTTGATTTTTTACTGGAGCTTTTACGATCCAATGTTTACATTTATCGATATAAAGCATTTAATGAATAAGTTAAAAAATGCCAAAATCTGTGAAAAGGCCCCTTTAAACGTCCGCACGTTATGTAGTATTTCATCTAGATGATTGGATCTTTACACCACATCCTACACACAAAAGGTACTCTACGCGTGTGATATTTCTATCAAATCCAGGCTACTTCATCTGGCTATGCAAGACCGTATTTGTAATACTGCTATCATGATTGGTTTATTTTATTTATGTAATCCAAACAAGCAAGTTTTATAATTTGTGTGTGAATGCCAAGATAAGACACTTTGTAAAACCGTAAACATATGAATGCTAATTGGATTACGGATGCTCACGATGAAATAAACGTCTACATTTGGATGAGTTGTTTATGCATCTTTATCATAATGGCATTACATTACTGTATTACAATTTTTATTGTGTATGTATTTGTCTGGAATTTTGAAATAAAATATGTTTGAAAAAAATAAATAAAAGTCTTCATGCAAGTCTTACATAGAACATCATAATACAGAAGAATCGTATTTACCGTCGCCTGAAGCAAGCGCAAGTTGTCCGACTATAAACTTGTCTTCAGCCGCGTCGTTTGGTAGAACAATGTCTGCATCTACTTGTTCACAAAATTCCTGAAGCAAAATAGAATCATTGGAGAAAAATGGCACACGCATATGTTAACGAATATAATTTTAAGAATATTTTAATATCATGTGATATTGTAAAAGTTACTCACGATTTAGTTTAAATTATACATGTAGTAGAAGGGACCTGATGTCCCATATTCCACATTCGTCTCAAACTTGCATTAACCCATTCGTGCCTAGCGTCTCGAAAAAAAGGCCTTGGCAAACAGCGTAGACCCAGATGAGACGCCGCATAATGCGGCGTCTCATTTTGGGTCTGCGCTGTTTGATTAAAGGAATTTCTGTAATAAATATTCAAAATATAGAGAGAAAAAAAACAACTAAACATCCTTAATTTTGGAAATAAATTGATCCAATTTACAAGGATGGGAAAGTCAACTAGGCATAAATTGGTTAATGTCGTAACAAATTACACAAATACACAAGTGCGCAAGTTCACATGCTGGTGCATATGTTTGTAAATTTAAATACTGAAGTATTTATGTTTTTGAGCAATACGCTGTATACGTTCAAAAAATATTTTGCTATGCTAAAAAGTAAAAATGGACATTACTCCAATTATTTTGAAAGCATACGGACCAAAATATAGGGGTGAACAAGTTCATATGTATGTGAATATGTGTGGACAGTTGTATTCCGACAGAAATAATATGTTTTTAGTTACCATACCATTTTTTTAAAGAATGTAAGGGCGGATCCTCGGACACACAAGGTAATATTGAAGTGTTGGGGTTAAAATGCCAATCGTGTTAAAACAGTTATACGATTATGAAGTAATACGCCCCCTAAAATAGTAACTCTATGTATATTTGTATTATACAGATTTTAGGAAAGAAACCAGAATGATTAAGAAAATTATTTATGCTCTATCTTTTTCAAACAAAACAGCACAATCAAGTCGTGAATTATTAACATGTTCGTATATAGTCGGTAGATACTTAAACAAGAATTGTAAAAAGTCGATTACCTCAGCTTCTCTGTAGGTCACCAATTTGTCAAGAGCTAAGAAGTAGCAGGAGTCGTGAAAATGAATCCAGCCTTGATCGCACGATGACACTGAAAGACGTATTATTCTCAATTTTGATTTAAGAACGTTTGTATAGTGTTCAAACACTTATGCCTTTATTCTATACATTCTGAAAAAAGCCGTTGATAAACAGGTGCTTAGAAAATCGTAAAAAATTGCTTCTTTAATGGGCATATAGACGGCATTTGGCTATAAATATATAAATAATGCAAAACTATGCATATTCTCCTAAATTAAAGTGTTATGGAAAATTTAAACGATTCCAAAAAAAAAAATAGATTAACGTCTCAAATATGACACAACTACAAAAGAAAGCCTGCTTTAATGAGAATAAAAAACACGCACAACCAGTTTCAATTATATATTTATTTTAAAAAGCGTTTCTAAAAACGAGACTTGTGTGTATGTCAAAAAATAAATACGTCTCTTCTTAGATCTGATCTCATGCGAAAAACTGCCTTCATCGTAGTATATACCTTTAATTCATACAGCCAAAGACCTAAATAATTATATTGGTCTTTGATACAGCGATGTGTTTTGTCAAAATCTTTTAGAATTGCTCGTTCCAAATTCAACGCCTTTTTGAAAACGATCACATGTTTAAATGTTTAAATGGTTTAATTTATTAGTTATTTTTAAAGTTTTGAGACAAAATATCATTACTTCTCTCATACCAAAAGGTATAGTTATTGAAGAAAACAAAATAAAAGCAATTGAACGAGTATTGATATGTAAGTAAATGTAAATTATGAAATTATTAAAAGTGATCTTTTCACGTTTTGGTAAATTGAAAAAATTGAAAAAAGTTGTTTCGGGTTTCGCAAATTTTCGTTTTAGTTAGAATATTTGTGAGGAAACAGTAATACTGAACATTTACCATGGTCTAGTACAGCCATTATATGCATCTTTTGACGATTTAAAAACCTGAAAATTATAAAGCGTTGCAACGCGAAACGATTGAATAATTTGAGAGTTCTGTTGTTGTCGTTTAATTTTGTGCAACTACGAAGATTGCTTATATATAGTATAAAATACATCCCTCATACATACTTGGCAGGTTGGTTTTTACTCCAGGACTCCGGGGGTCACTGGTTCGAGCCCTGCTGCGGGCTACTTTTTTTTTCCTTTTTTTAAATTTTAATCTTGATTTTTAACTGGAGCTTTTTAGATCCAATGTTTACATTTATCAATATAAAGCATTTAATGACAAACTTCAAAACATGCCAAAATCTGTGAAAAGGCCCCTTTAATGTACATGTTGCTAATACTGAAACACATCTTACATTGAAGCTGTAAACCATATATTGACAAATTCTTATTCAAACCTTTCTTAAAATGTATCATTCCTTTCATTTTCAGTAGCGAAGCACCATCTCGGTATTTACGAGCGCATCCTATACACTTTCCGAAATGTTCAGCAAAAAACACTGATAAACACCTAGGCATGTTTCCGCATATTGATAAGCATTGCTCCTTATAACTCGCATGAACGTCCATAGAGCGATGGCTGAGTGGACACACACGGTTTACCAGTGCGTCATCCCGTAAAAATGTGTGCATGCGCATCAATTCCTGACTAAAACCGATTACCAAAATTAGGAACCAAATTGCACTCTGAAATATTATCGTACGCATCTTTAAAAAATGAACGACTCGATGCCAGCTTTTAACACAGAGTTTGATATAATCGTTTGAATGTTCACAAGTCTGAAAAATAGCCTTCTGCGACTGGGTGACTAGCACAACGTTTTGTAGATGTGAAATGGGACCCATTGCATAACCGGTTGCGCGGCAATTCCGATGCAAAAAGCATAACTGTTATTTGCAATTGTGTGCCTTTTAACAGCAGTTTTGTTCAGCAGCTTTTTGGCTTAGTGTATGCAAACACATTTCAATCAAATCGGGAAGTGCTCAACTTAACAACGAACCTGTTGCTCTCTCGTACTTGTATTTACTTGATTAAATTGCATTACACAATCGGCGGGAAAACAATGTTTTACACCGGTTCAACGCGCACAAACTGTAAAAGCCTATTAAAAATTAATATGTAATTTTTAAATGCAAGCGTTTTAAGTAATTGGTCCTGTTCATCAGTTTTAATTAATGATTTTACAGTAATTGTAATCTAGAAAGTTGGCTTTCCGGAAAAGCTTTATTTTAATTCAAAATCTGAAAGTTTAAAATCGACCTGCAATTATAAACACGTTTCAGATATAATTATTTAATAAGTTTAAAAGGGGGTATGCGCTTAGTGGTTTAACCCATTTGTGCCTAGCGTCTAGAAAAAAGGCCTTGCCAACAGCGTAGACCCTGATGAAAAGATGCGGTGTCTCATCAGGGTCTGCGCTGTTTGCTTAAAGGGATTTCTGTAAGAAATAAATATGCTACACATCCCTCCTTTTGGAAATAAATTGATCCAATTTACAAGGATGGGAAAGTCCATTAGGCATAAATTGGTTAATAAATGTTTGTATTTGACACGCACTCGACAAAAATGTCGTACATTATATTGCTAATTTTGTTTGAAAAGATTCATAACTGAAATAGCAAGGCTTGTTTAGACTCGCAAAATAATGCTGTCAGAATATGTATCATTCAATATTTATTTCGCATTATCTCATTTGATCTATACATATTGATAAATCAATAACACTATTTCAAACGCAGTAGTGCGATAAGTATATACTGAAAGCCGTGATTTTGCAGGTCTAACGCGACTTCAATTGCTTTTTTTACAGAAATAAACGCTCTTGCAGCAAAACAATAGATACAATACGGCATTAACTATTAAATTAATGATGATTTAACCCATTTATGCCTAGTGGACTCTCCCATCCTTCTAAATTGGATAAATTTATTTCCTAAATTAGGGATGTCTAGTATATTTATTTCTTTATTTAAAATATTTCTTACAGAAATTCCTTTAAGCAAACAACGCAGATCCTGATATGACGCCGCATCATGCTGTTTGCAAAGGCCTTTTTTTCTAGACGCTAGGCATAAATTATTTAAAGTGTATCACATTCTTTCAACAGTCTATGTAAAACGATAAGGATTTAAAATAACTTCTTGGTTTCATTTTGACAAGGAAAAAAAAGTTTACATATTCAACAAATTGAATGGGTGACTTACACAAATATAAATATAAAACGTACGCCACGCTCTTCATTTGCTTTAATTTGACAAACAGGAAATATTATAGACAGCGATGTAATTTCCCGATTACCATATGTTACTTCCGCGTTGTTCGGAAAATTACAATGAAATAAAAATCGTTCAAGATTGTTGATAATCATTTTTCTATCTCGTACAAATGTCCACATGTGGACGGCTGTTTTGACATTGAGTCATCTCGTTTAAATTCGTAGACACGTTGTAATTTATTATGAAAACCCAAAACAAATATCAGACACCAGGTAAAAAAAGATTATCTTTTACAACTTGAGAAAGCAAACATTCAATGTCGGTTCTTATACCCCTGAACAAATTATTTGACCGAATTAATAGGACACAATGCGCATGACCACTGTACAGGAATGCTGCATCACGATTCACCACTTCTGATCATTATTGTGGGAATTGTGCACTGAAATAACATATTTAAAATCAAAGAGCAATATTTCTCTGAACAATCTTTGGAACGGAACGACCTGATAAGAATGCGCATGTCCACCAAACAGATGCTGCAGATCACGTTACGTCAAGGTCAAATCGTACATGGGTGAGATCTCTTGCGGACACAAATTGTGACATTTGAATAAGCCAGGGGCAATAACTGTGTAAAAATCTATCAAGTTTAATCAAATTCAGATCAATAGTGTCTGAGATCTGGCGCGGACAATAAAAGTAAGACGGTCGGAATAACGGACGGACTTCGTGTGGGAAAGGAACGACGTATGCATACTGTTTTCCATGATTGCAAATGCTAGGTATCTTTAAGGTTATATTCACAAATTCATCGTGCATCCCTCCATGGTTAGTAAGTAATGCCTTTTCTAAAGAGTTTCTTTTCACTTCTTATACAAAAGCCTTTAGCGATCGCATACTTGCCTTGTGTACGTATTTCCTTAGATATTTGTGTTTCGGTAATACATGTGAGCATTTTGATGCGGAATACGCTTAACAAGGAATTGTTTGATGCATTACTTGGGTGACTGGGTCTTTGTCCAAATTCTACAGGCGAAAGCTAGTGAACATAAGGTGTCTTCATTCCGGCATATTCCATTTTTTAATTAACAAGAGATATTTTTTCTTCCAGATTTTGGAAAATAACATAAATCTTAAAAATGATACCTGACTTGATAATAAAACGTCAAGAACAATGCCTTGAAAATTAGCCAAATTATAATGAGACCCAAAGGAATTTTGATCACGTGTACTATATAATAGTAAAGCAAGTTTGATACACTTAACATGCAAGATAATTTATCTGTATCAGTCTTTAAACTCTAACAAGCTGTTTTGTTTTCTATTTATATTCATGTTTTGGGGGGATTTTGTTTAACGCAAATATCAAGCAGTAATGTAGAGTTACTCGACCATTGCATAATCATCCAGTTGTATTTTCGTTTAAGGCATAACTAGAGAGAAATCGGGAAGTAAAGCTTAAGCCTAATTATAAAGCTACATTCACGAACTGTTTAATCAGTAAGAAATTCCTTAAGGCATACGCTACATAAATTGTGCAGCTTTATTCGTTCATATCGCAACATTGATTAAGGAAGTTTATTTTACGATTTGCGGTAAGTTACATTTATCCCTAACCTATCCTTGCGCATTGTATTTAAAACAACCGTATTAGGAAAACATATTATCGGGACTAAAAACAAAACTAACCGTAAGTGTTGTAATTATTTAGGGATGCATTGAATACTTACTTGGCGATATAGTACTACATGTCATATAAAGTCAATTTAAAAACAACAACAAAGCGCTGAAGCTTCATCACATGAAAGTATTAATACTTAACGATCCATTTATTATATCGGCATTTATGTTTTTGACATGTTTTTAATATAAATTAAATAACTAAATGATTGTAATTTGCATTCCGTTGATTTTGTATTTTTTATTCGTTGTTTTGCTTAATGAACACTTTTAACAAATCATACGTCTGATTGTGTTTGCTTATGTAATTTCCGTTTATGGTTTGCTCCTGTCTTTTTTTCCTTCTGCAATTATGTATTTTAGATTTAAAATTCGCAATTTGTGTTGATTTCGGAAAATAGTCGTTATAACAAAAGTTTTTAATTGGTTGAACTGCAACCAAGCTGACATGCTTTTATTCACCAATGTAAACCAATTGTTTTCAGATTAAATCCGATATAGTTCATCTGACTGAACAGTGAAAATGGCGGACAACAGAGGTAACTGAAAATGATTAGAGTGGACACGGTTGTTGTTCATTTATCCCAGACGTTTCGTTACTTTTAAAATCATTATATACAATAATGTTGCTATTAGTACCATCACACAATATTAAGAATAGTAGTTAATGTTATTGGAGTAAATTATGCAAATCTCAGGTTGGAGAGCAAGCGAGAGATCGGCTTCTGGCAGCGTCGTAAGCACGACGAAGCTCTCGTGAGCTTCCCAAAGCCAATCTCGCGTTCGCTCGTAAATGTTCGGATATCGTCGCGGGAAATTAACATAAAATATATGTTCACACACAAAAGTAAAAACGAGCATTTTGTATCTCGTTAAATCTATGTTACCAGACAACATCTAGCGTTGAAATATTGCTATAAGGTACACTGATTTTTATGGGTTAAATTTATTTAACAAAACATTTTACGAAATATTCGTTGATTTTGAGAATTTATATGGCTTTAAATGTATTTTCCAGCCATGTTAATTTAATGTGTATGTTTATAATTATGATGAGCTTGCAATTGGTATGTTCAATAACTATTATAATTCCATTCTGTTACACAATATTGTATCTGACTGGACATTTGCATAGCAAAGTTCTTTATGTAATTTGTTGTGTTCTTTATAACACATACCAATCACATATGGATATATCAAAATATTATGTTGACAATGGTATAGATTATTTGTATTCTACCAGCATATGGAACTATGCCGCCCGGAGCCCCTGGTCCACACCAACCATCCCCAGGGCCATACCCTCCGATCGGGCAGTATATGCCTGTAACACCTAATTGTATGGCATGTCGGGTGGGTACATTGTTATTCATACCCTGCTAAATATTGAAGTGTATTTATATAATACTTATGAGGTTCAATTGTTCAATCATAATGTATAATTGAGTAATTTAACATAATTCGCTTACTTAAAGTATTTTCCGGATACGGCCTTTCCCAAGCGAAGTTTACTCGTAAAATGATAAAAGTCAATTGATGTCATGTGATTTTAAGCGTTTGTTTTTTACGAAAACAAAACACATAAAAAAGTGAAATACGATTCTTATCATTGAGTCAGTGTTACTTCAGCTTCCATTGGTTTTATTTTGTTGGCAAGTGTTGTTCTCATGATATTGTTTTAGTTTCGTGTTATCTTGTTTGTATCGCATTATATCCTAATTGACTCTTGTAGGTTGGCTTCATGCAAGAGGGGTACTCCATTGTTGGTATTATACTTGCCATCGTCTTTTTCCCTATCGGCATCCTTTGCTGTCTGATGATGAAAGAGAAGAAGTGTTCAAACTGTGGGTCTACCGTTTCCATGTAAAGCCGGGATATCAACGAACTTATAATGAAGAAAGAGTGGTGTTGATGTGTACATATCTCACAATGTGCCTGCATTATTTCTACATGGATCCATAACCCTACTTACATAGCATTATTGTAGATGTAAGGGAAATTCTCATTTCACACCGTGTATAAATTGTTAAGAACAATCCTTCTCCTAATCTCTCTAAATAATAACTGAGTACATTTTAATTAATTTTCTAAGTTTTCTTAATCTTGTTCTATCCCGCTTAATTTATGAAACATATGGTCCATTTATACACAAGAACGTTTGCACTTAAAGAAAACCCGTGTTAGGGAAAACAAATCTTGTAACTGAAACCGCACTCAGCGGGATTTGAGTCATATCGATGTTTTTCATTTAAAACTTCCTGTTCAAATAACATCCATATCTATAGAACACGCTTCCGGGTTTGATGGGCCACGTAATAGTGGTATAGATGCTCTGTGGTGTTCTGCATTTGCTTTTCAAAACTTAAGTGTATGTAGCAAGTGTTCACCGTAACTAGTACTGTTTTTCGACCATTTGTGTTGACAATAATACATATAAATACATTGCAGTGGTAATTATTATGTTACTAGTTCTAACATTTATAAAAATAATGTTGTTCATGATGATAATGATGACTTTTTTATTATTGTTATTATTATTATTATTATTATTATTTTATAATTACGAATGCAACAATGACTGGAAAAGCTTGTGCATGACATAAGTAAAAAAAAGGCTTCAATGTCAACAAACGATATCACAAACAAGCAGAAGCAAACGGTTGACTGTCATATTTTCTTCTCTGTTTGTTAGCAGTAAGAAGAACTGATTTTAATCTTATACATTACTTAGTTGGTCGTATGAGTATGTAAACTGTAAATTGCGTTTCAAATGTAACATTTACAAACGAATTGCACTCAAAAACTTTGAGATACATGTATTACTGTATAAGCATATGAAAATTAACGATTACGTCTGTACACAACAACGTCGTTTACTGAACATATACAAACTCACATTTTAATTTTTTCGAGTAAGGTTTAAATGTGTTGGGTTTGTAGTATGTTTGAAACAAATGCGTTTGATATAGAGGTACACCAAATGAGGTCTTATGTTTTAGACAACAATATAAGGCACACGGTTTATAAACATTATTTAAGTTTCAGCAAGAAATTAGTAAGGTGAAATGTTTTTGTACGAAGGAAGAATGTTTAACAATAAGTTAATGTAGATTGTTACGAACGTTTTAATTAAGGTCGATGTATTCATAAACCGGAGGGTGTAAACTTGAAAAAAGGAAACAAAATAGATGCCAGAAAGTTTGAAACAAATAGTTTACTTTATTATTAGTGTTTTTATTGGGTTTGGTCATGTTGTTTGTTTCTGTAAAAATAAGTGTATTGTTATTTATTTACAAAATTAGCTTAAAAATAGTTTTGTTAGATAATTGTATCTTATTTGACAATTAAATTGCTAAACATGCTAACTTATCATTCTGTATATCGATTAAGGAAACAAATTAGACAGAGCGAGGGTCTTGATGAAAAAACTTGCAGTAAAGCAGAAAAGGGTAAAAGTGACAAACAACCGTCTACCAAGAACCCAGTGGTTGGCAGCAATATAGAAGAGTCTTAAGGAACATCAAAGATGAAACTGGTGCAGATGAAGTCACCCTTGGTTAGCTACCAGATGAGATTTCTGTGTCTAGAAGACCCGGATTTTATACTAAATAAAATCATAATGTATCGCATCTAAGCCGTGTTGTTTGGTGACACCTGCCCCCAGTCATAATGCATGCTACTGTTTTTAAACATTTGTGGAAAACAGACAAGTCTTTATGTACAAAAAAACAAGCGAACAAGAGAGAACGAAAGCCAAACTTGTTGGAACCAGAAAGCGTTGTTTAGAACATTCATATAATAATGATAACAGTATAATAATTATGTCAGCTTTTGAAAACAAACAGCATAAGTCATCGATTTCAAAACTTTAATGACTGACCAGGTTTTTGTATAAAAAGGGCAATTGTTAAATGTTTTGCAATAGAGGTCTTGCAACTGTCAGGTATACGTGTAGCATGTCCTAATGAGAGACACAAACAATATTATACCAATCCCTTTAACATGTTATATTCACCGTCGACTAGATCGAAGTCACTTCCGGTTAAATTACCGTCATTTTCTGGAATAGTGCAGTTTACAACCTAGATCGCAAAAGTTGAAATGACAGCTAATAATTAACACTGTGATGACGGAAAAAGGCTAAACACGCTGTTTCCAATACTGGAAGGCAAGGCAGCGCAGTTTGTTTCCACAAAGCTTTCAACGTACACCATCTTTGATTACCAGGAGCTCGTTGGACATTTAAACAGTCGGTTATATTGCAATGGCGTACTGAATGACGCCTCAATAATCTACAAGTATGTTTCTTAACCTCATGTGTTATGTCGTTTAGTCCGGGTGCCAGTCGATGTCATCTACAATTATGCGGGCGACGATTCGAATCCGATTACACCGTGTGATCAGTATGTACAGTATCTAGGGGACTGTATGATACGAGCGCACGCGATCGATAATAGATTTCTCTTGGCTCTAACACAGGTCGTAGTAAAGAAGTGTTCGAAACCAACATAGTTTGTAATAATTTTATTAAGGATGACCTAGTTTCATGTGTACATGAAAGCAGACATGTTTGTGTTTTCCAAAACTCAAGCATTTGTATAAAGTCCCTTATGTTATAACCAAATGCAAGTCCCCGTTGAAATGCGTTATTCACATTTATTCGAGAGGGTGTTAGCAACCGTGTTCATTATGACAAGATTAGTTTTACGGCGGTACGAACGCTCTGAAATGGACGATAATCGTTAATTGTGGAAAAGAAACTATACCGTAACGAAGATAATGCAGTTTGTGAATAATGATACTTAACACGTTAATCATAAATAAATAAATACTTAGGATTTCGTGCACAAGTGTTGTTTCGTTTGAAAAGTAAATCAATGTATTTTACAAAAGACAGTACGCTGTAAATGTTAAGGCGGTAAAAACAAATATCTAAATTACAAATAAACTGTTAGTGAATGAAAATTGATATGAACTATGAACCTTTTAGGGTTTTAATGAATTGCATAATAATTATAAGGTTTTCTTCGACTTCTGGCTGTTTCTTTTAGATCATGTGGCGCATCGCAGATGATCGACATCGCAAGTACAGGTGCATGTGATCGAATGAAATTAAGGACCATGTCAGAAAGCACAAGAGGCATATATATTACGTAAATAGACTTGACATTTCAAATAACAAATTTGTTGAACACAATGCTGACAAGCCTATTGGTATTCTCAGCTTTGTCGTGGCCTTGGAGGAGACAGAAGATCCTTTCGGCTCTGGGCTGCCATGGACCAGCAGTGGTTCAGCTTCGGGTTTTGAGCTGTTTGGGTCTGTAAGGGACAAATGTCGGGCGGAGTACAGAGGCCGGCGACAAAAACGTCAATTTGTAACCCACTACCAGCTTCTGCCACATGCATTTGGCAAGGGTATTTGTTCTTTAACAATCAACAGAAGGCCTGGGGTTGAAATTAAATGTACAAACAATTTTGAAACAGCATTCCAATTAACTGTGTGTTTAACAAACATAATCAGTAATTTGACTTTGCACAGAGTACTTGCAATATAAATCAAACCATGTTTGATACTTGTCATTTTGACAAGGAAAGTGGAATTTGCTATCTCTTGTTTTATTGGACTTGGAGACAGTTCCGAGACGAATTTTGATTGAATCATTAATAACGTAAATGGTTGGTTCATAACACTTTATTGTGTTGATGATTATATATATTTCATTTATGAATAGGTGTTGCCGACGATCTTCGGCAATCCCCGGCCTAAGAGGCCGGTGCCTTATCCATAAGGCCACGGTGGCGCACATATCTATTGTTTATGTTACTGATTAATTAGTCTAAATTAAATATAAAACATTGCTTTTAAGTAAGAATTGAATATGCATATTGTTTAAAACTATGTCTACAAGTTATATGTATGTCAATTTTTTTTTGTTCCACTGTATCTTACTGTCAGTTACAAAAACGTAATATAAACTGTGTGGAGAACTCATCATAAATGCGATGTAGATGTGTTGCGTGAATGCACGTGTATTTTGCGAATGTCAAACTACTTGAACAAATCAATATACAGACTAAGCAAAATAAGTAATAACAAACTCTAACAACTTTTGAGAAAATACGCCTCAACTATTGCATTTTACAATAATACTCCCGATAGAATTTCCTATTCGCTGATTTGTTAAACGCATTTGGTATGTCATTTGTCCCTCTCATGTCCTCATGAACTTTACCCTTTGTTGTAATCCTAATCCCGATCCCCAAAACAAACACTTAAAACATGCCTCATCCAGAAAATGGAATCCTAATAAACGGAACGATTTCAATGCAAAATAGACGATTCGTAAGTAAATGAAATACAACAATTGCTGAATAATCACCCATATAATGAAATACAAACATTCTTAAATACAATAACTGATAAAATCTCAAATCTTTTTCAACGGTCCGCACGAACAGTTATGCGGACATAATACAACAAGACACGATAGAGCGGTACAAATGAGGACACAGGGAGCATGGACAACATGCAATACACAAGACAGGATACTGACGTGAGACGATATTTTGAAGTATGACTCCATCAGACTTTCCTTCCTCCTTAGGTCAGTCCAAGACATTCTACAATCCCCAACTACCTCTGTCGTTGGGAACTCTTACCAGATCCTAAATGCAAACTCTGGAACATGTTCTTCCTTGCTTCCCTACAGCGCTGGTAAAAGGAATATACAGATGGCGTCACGACAACGTCCTCAAAGAGCTGGTTTACTGGCTTGAACAAGAACGGAAAAAGGAACGTATTAGTACTCCACGAAAAAAATTGTCAAGCCGGGTGAAGCTGCACAGGGACAGCCGATATACAACACCTCTATTTTCGAAGGTGCAACCGGATGAAGCAAATGTTGACCTTGACAAGAAGCTGTTTTTCCAGGCAAACTTCAGGCTCGACGTCGTGCTGTGGTCAGAGGCAGGGAAACGACTAATCGTGATCGAGTTAACCGTACATTGGGAAACCAGATGCGAGGAGACCTTCTAAATGGAAAAAGGCCACGTACACAAAGCTGCCAGAAAATAGCAACCAAAGAGGCTGGCGTACTAGGTTGTTCCCCATAAAAGTAGGCGCTAGAGGGATTAGTGCACAATATGTGTGCCAACTGATGTAAGAAGTCGGGTTAGTGCCAGGAATAGACGGCAGACCATCCGGAAAATGAGCAAAGCTCCAGAGCGGTCGTCCAGCAGATTGTAACAGAGGCGAGAAGACACAATCTCGAAATAGAAGAGCTATCGATATCCACATCGTAGGTACGGTAGCCCCTACCTCCCGAGATGCCCATGGACCGGGCGCGAAACATTGACGACGGAGGGACTACATGCTGATGATGAATGTCGATCCGCAATACAAAACCACCATATAACTTGAGTCTACAGGAGATTGAAGGGTGGGTGTGCGATCGCATTCAACTAAAAAAGTACTATACATACAATATTTTGTAATTAATCGAATAAGAAATTCTGTCAGAGTTTGATTGTGAACGGTTAAAGTTAAAACGTATTTTCTCAACAGTTGTAAGAGCATGTGATAATTTATTTTGCCTTGCTAAGTTTGTATATTGATTTGTCATTGCGCGAGATGCACGTGCATTTTATGATGATTCCTTCACTCAGTCTGAATCACGTTAATTTCCAACACACAGTAGGATTCAGTGGATACAAAAACGTTTTGTGTAAATATAACGTATATACATGTTTTAAAGCAATGCCATAGGCCTATTTATTCCTTACTTAAAAGCAATGCTGCACATGAAATGATTACTTTTCAATCAGAGTACTCAAGAACAACGTATCTGCCACCGCTAAAGGATAAGGCACCGGCCTTCTAAGCCGGGAATTGCGGGTTCGATCCCCGCCGGTGGTAAGTTTTATTTTCAGCATTGCGAAAAATCTGCTCGGGACTATGTTTAAAACACACATAACATCATAAATAACTACTCTGTTGTGTGATTTGCGGTCGACGCATATATTGTGGTCACATGTGCACAGAGTTTCAAGACCGACTTGTATTTTATAAAGCAAGTACACTTATACAAAATCTCTAAAATATACTAACAAGTATAATGTATGCGCATGTTTGCATTATGTGCATAGTTGCATGCTCAGGTAAAATCTGCATTAAAATCTTTTTTTAAAATGACGGTTTAAAATTAAAACGCATTACGATAAGTGTTCTGATATAAACAAGAATATCAGTGAAACTGATGGATGCTCCCCGATGATGCGCTTTGTCAATCTATGTGTTAATAACCACCTAAAAAAATCTATTATTAGCCTCTGTGACAATTACCTTGACCCCAGTGACCTCATACCTCATCAGAAGGTAGAGGTCCATGCAAGGTACCTACATGCCAAATATGAAAGAGATCGGTAAAGTATTAAAGGTGCTATGAGAAACTGAAACAAAACTGTGACGGAAAAATCTATTATTAGCCTCGGTGACCTTGACCTTGACCTCAGTGACCTCAAATCTCATCAAAAGGTTGAGGTCCATGCAAGGTACCTACATGCCAAATATGAAAGAGATCGGTATAGTATTGAAGGTGCTATGATAAACTGTAACAAAAGTGTGAAGGAAAAATCTTTTATTAGCCTCTGTGACCTTGACCCCAGTGACCTCAAACCTCATAAAAAGGTAGAGGTCCATGCAAGGTACGTACATGCCAAATATGAAAGAGATCGGTAAAGTATTAAAGGTACTATAAAAAACTGTAAAAAGAAAGTGTGACGGAAAATTCTATTATTAGCCTCGGTGACCTTGATCCCCGTGACCTCAAACCTCATCAAAGGTAGAGGCCCGTGCAAGGTACCTACATGCAAAATATGAAAGAAATCGGTAAAGTATTGAAGGTGATATGAGAAACGGTAACAAAAGTGTGACGGACAAAGTATTTTATTGTTCGCCTCGGTGACCTTGACCTTAACCGAGTGACCTCAAACTTCATCAAAAGGTAGAGATTTACGCAAGGTACCTACATGCCAAATATAAAAGAGATCGGTAAAGTATTGAAGGTTCTATGAGGAACTGTAAGCAAAGTGTGATGGAAAAAGTATATTATAAGCCTCGGTGACCTTGACCTTGACCCCAGTGACCTCAAGCCTCATCAAAAGGTAGAAGTCCATGCAGGGTACCAACATGCCAATTATGAAAGAGATCAGTAAAGAATTGAAGGTGCTATGAGAAACGGTAACAAATGTGTGACGGAAAATGTATAATATTATTAGCCTCGGTGACCTTGACCTTGACCCAGTGACCTCAAACCTAATCAAAAGGTAGAGTTCAATGCAAGGTACCTACATGCCAAAATGAAAGAGATCGGTAAAGTACTGAAGGTGCTATGAGAAACGGTAACAAAAGTGTGACGGAAGGAAGGAAGAACGGAAGGAACTTCAAACTGGCAACTATATGCTCCCCGAAAATTTTCGGGGAGCATAAAAATGAATTTGAATTTGACGTTGCTACGTAGAAGACCTCGCTAGAACTGATTTCAAACGCTATTTATGTCTATCAAGAGCCATACACACAAAACTTGCAAAACCGGTTTATTGTCTCATGTCCGTCAGGACAAAAGTACTCCGCTATACGATGTAACGTGTAGAACTTATAAGTCCTAATTTTGTTTCTGTTTTACGAGACTTTATTATTATCTTACACAACTTGATTATTAGCGATAAAGTACAGATGATGCGACTTAAAAATAGTGAAGAACACAATTATGTTGCGATCATGGTCACAATAATTCATCTATTTGCACAAAACAAGCAAACGTTTTGGTTGACGAGATATATTGCCCAACAAAGCACATTTGAGTATAAACATGCAAAGCAAGTTGGAAGTTACAATCCAGTGTGACAAAAAAAGTGCAATAAGGGCTTCTTGCATATGAATCGTCAAATATATACCAAAATATATCATGGGATCTGTATGTTTTTATTTTCCATACGCAATTGTCCCACTCATTGATAACTATACTCAACTGTTAGCATGTAACACTGCTGTAAAGACTTTCGTTTTATGCATGTGTAACCTCTAAGAAAAGGCATCTTCCATGATGCAGGCATCGACCGAAACATGGGATGTGGTAGACCAATTTAGACTAAAACTCAGTAAACGAATAAACTCATCCTGCAAGTTCACTATTCAGTCTAATCGTCAATGATATGCACGGAGCTGTTTTAGCCACAAACAGAATACAAAAATCGCTTATGTTATTAGAAAATAGTTTTGATATTTCCTTAAGAAATGCACTACGAAAAGATAAAAAGGAAGTAGTGGTATATAAACTTGAGATCTCTAACACAAAAAGCTTGTCAACAAATAATGGTTTACCAGTAACACATTTTAGATAAATACACATAAACACGTTCAGCGAAGATAACAATTATAATTATTTATAATTTCATACAACATGAAATGTTTATGGGTTAAAATAATTCGTGCGCCCAACGTGCGTTCGAACTCGCCCCCCTCCCCCAAAAAAACCGATAAGCGGCTCTTGCAATACCAACATTAAATATAGCCTATACGCAGCGTTCATGATACTTCATTCACGAAGTCTATATCGCTTTTATTGTGTATGTATTGTTAATGTACCGTATGATAAGTTTGGTATACATATACCTTGTATGAACTTTAAAAAGCAATGAAATAGTCATTGATTTCTTACTTTAAAACAGCATTATCTGCCACCGTTGCCTAATGGATAAGGCATCGGCCTTCTAAGCCGGGGATTACGGGTTCGATCCCCGCCGGTGGTAAGTCTGATTTTATTTCAGGTTTAGTATATCATCAGTTAGCGTTGCAATGTGATTACTATCTTACAAAACGTTAAGAATAACGATTAATTATCGATGATGCGACTAAAAAAGGACTTTTCAATGACACAATTTAGTGGCGATTATGGGCATTATTAGTCATCCGTTTGTACCAAACATGCATAATTCCATGTCGGTCCCACAAGCATTAATGCCACACAAAACACATTTGAGAATAGAACATGGCAAGGGATATCGATTGCGACTTCATCGCTGCAATTCGCACGTGCATGATGTAAGACAGTAAGGTTAACAATACATTGAGGCTTGCTGAAAAAAAAAGGTTAACTATTGTAAGGTTTCAATCTATTGCGACAAGGAAATTGAAAGAAAGGGGTTTGTTGTCTTCATGCTTACATATAAATCGTCCAAATTATACAAAAACATTTCAGTGAAACTGCATTTGTAAAAATCGTTGCACCATGCTCCCAACTTTCAGCATGTAACGCTGCTGTCAGGACTTCCCGGTTCAAGCATGTGTAATATCGAAGAAAAAGCATCTTCCAACGAAAGGAAAGCAGATGTCGGCAGCGCAATTTCGAAAAAAAAATACAAAGGTAAACTCATCCTGAAAGTATCTTTCAACTCGCAAGAGAAATGAACCGAACTATTGGAGACACACATAATAAAAGATAACGTTATTATATGTTTATGTTATTATAACATAGTTTTTATATAATGTCTTTGTGCTTGAGCGAGTTGTCTGCTTTACTGACAGTCTCTGTAGCCGACAATGTCCTGTTGATGTGGGTAGCAATGCCTTCTTCTCGGATCTGCATATCTGCGGAGTATTTAAGTGTGAGTACAAGTCTCGTTTCAGCTGTCTTGAATTCTTCCACCAGTGCTGACAGTTGGGAGTTGTAGCGTGTTGCTCTTTTCGTACAGCCCTACGCTGGAGAAACTGTGAGGGGTATTCCTAGCCACTTTCTTATGTGACGGCTGGTGATTGTCTCTAAGGTTTCTATTACTTACCTCGAAACCTTATTCAACATCATTGGCAAGATTAATATGTGTTTATTTTTCCTCTTCTTGAAAGTTTGATTGTTTAGTACCAAAGATGTGCCAACAACAACGCAGAAGACAGTGTTCTTCTATGAATCACTAGCGTTATGGCGGCACAATCTAAGATATTTTTAATATTATAGCTGTGTAAGTAAGTAAATCATATTCCAATCGTTAACACTTACATGTTGTCAGGATAGCCATACTGAATATAAAATGATTCTAACCTCCGGCGGGACTCGAACCCGCAATCCCCGGCTAAGGAGGCCGGTGCCTGATCCATTAGGCCAAGGAGGCGTAATTTAGTGTTTATCTTACTGACTGATCGGTCATAGTTTAAAATATAAAATTGCCCTTAAATCACAATTTAATAAGTTATTTCAACCCAACATTACTTCAATCTACTGTATCCTTCTTTCCGTTTGGAGCAAATAATTGAATAATTATGCACATGATCGCAATACAATTGTGTTTTGCCATATGACTATTTCTTAAGTTGCATCATTTGTAAATATTCGTTAATATTCAAGTTTTGTAATGTAATGTATTCCCATTCCAACGCTTACTGATGATATCGTAATGCTAAAAAATGAAATAAAACTTACCACCGGCGGGGATCGAACCCGCAATCCCCGGCATAGAAGGCCGTTACCTTATACATTAGGCCACGGTGGCAGTTAACAGCCATTTTAAAGTAAGAAATCAATATCCGAATAGTATTGCTTTTAAAAGTGTATACAAAATATATATGTACATGTACACCAAACGTATCCACTGTATCATACGGTATATTAACAATAAACGAGATACAGCCTGAGTGAGGGAATTATCATAAACGCTGCGGTTTGGCTTAATTTGATATGGGAAATGTAAGAGAGTTTTATTCTCGGTAGTTAGTTCGCGCCTACGTTTGGCACATGCATTCTTTTAAGCCATAAACATTTAATGTTTTCGAAGTTATAAATCAGTAAACAATATATCTTTTTCCAACATGTTTATGTGTTTGTGTCTTTTAAGTGTATAGTATATCATTATCGGATTTACATAATCTTTGTTTTAGAGATTTTAAGGTAATGTGAATATATGTAGCATTGCCTTTAAAAGTGTATACAAGCTATATTTACACAAATCTTACTTTTATCCACTGAATCCTACTGTTTGTTGAACATTGACGTGATTCAGACTGCGCGAAGGAATCATCGTAAAATGCACGTGCATCTTGCGCACGGACAAATCAATCTACAAACTAAGCAAAGCAAAATAAATTACCACATACTTTTACAACTGTTGAGACAATACGTCTTAACTTTAACCGCTCACAATCAAACTCCGACAGAATTTCTTATTCGATTAAATTAAAAAATACGTTATTTATGGTACCATGTTAGTTGAATACAATCGCACATTCACCTTGAATCTCCTGTATAGTCAAGTGCTATGGTGTGTGTGGATCGCGGATCGACATTCATCATCAGCATGGAGTCCCTCCGTCGTCAATGTTTTGCGCCTGTTCCATGTACATCTAGGGAGGGTGGGGCCACCACAGCGACAGTATTAAATGTCGATAGCTCTACTTCTTCCAGCTCGTGTATTCTCGCCTCTGTCACAACCTGCTTGACAATCGCTCTGTAGCTTTGCCCGATTTCCGGATTTTGTGCCGTCTATTCCTGTCAGTAAACTCGACTGCCAACATCAGTCGACACACAGATTGTGCACTTAACCTTCTGACGCCTACTTCTATGGGGAACAACCAAGTACGCCAGCCTCTTTGTTTTCAACCTCCTTGCAGCTCTGTGTGCGTGGTCGTTATCCCTCGCATACGCCTCCTCGCATCTTGTTTCCCAAGGTTAACTTGATCACGATCAGTAATTTACCCGCCTTTTACCACAGCACGATGTCGAGGCTGAGGTTTTTCTGGACAAAACTTAGAGAGAACAGCTTCTTGTCAAGGTAAACCTTTGCTTCATTCAGTTTCGCCTTTGAGAATTAAGATTTTCTGCGTCGGCTGTCCCTGTGCAGTTTCATCCGGCTTGACAAGAGTTTGTTCGCGGAGTACTACTGCGTACGTGTTTCCATGTGTGTTCAAGCGAGTCAACCAGCTCTTTGAGGACGTTTTCGCGACGAAATATGTATATTCCTTGTGACAGCGCTGTATGACAGCAAGAAAGAACATCTTCTAGAGTGCCGAACGATCACAAAGTTTGCATTTAGGATCTGGTATGAGTTCCCAACGACAGAGGTTGTCGGGAGATGGTAGGTCATGGACTGACCTAACTAAGGAGGAACAAAATTCTGATTGAGTCAAACTTCCATATGTCGTCACAATTCAATATCCTGTCTTGTGTATTGCATGTTGTCCATGCTCCCTGTGTTATACTTTCTACCGCTCGAGCGTGTCTTGGTGTATTATGTCCGCCGAACTTCTGTCTGGATCATGGCGCACCCCTCTTTCTTTTCTGCTCGGCTCCACATAAGTGTTTTTGTTGCTCCAATCTGCTGACCTTCGACAGCGGTCAATTTTACAATGCCTCTTTGCTTGAGCGAGTTCTCTGCTTGACTGACAGTCTCTGTAGCAGACTATTTCTTAATGGCGGGGGTAACAATGCCTACTACTCGGATCTGCTTATCTGTTGAGTATTTAAGTGTGAGTACAAGTCTCGTGGTAGCTGTCTTGAATTCTTCCACCAGTGAGTTGCAGCTTGTTGCTCTATCCGAACAGTTCTACGCTGAAGAAACTGGGAGGGGTATTTCTAGCAACTTTCTTATGTGACGGCTGGTGATCGTCACTAAGGCCTCTATTACTGAGCACGATACCTCATCCAGCATCATAGGCCAGATAAGTGTGTCTATATGTTTCCTCTTCTTAAAATTTTGATTGTTTAGTACAAAAGCTGTACGCACAACAACAGAGTAGTTTGTGTTCTTCTATGATGCACTAGTTTTATGGTGGCATAATCTGAAATATTTTTAATATTCAAGCTGTGTAAGGAAAAAAATAACATTTCAATGTTTAACGCTAAATTTCGGGATGACCATATAAAACGATAAATAAAATGATACTAACCTCCGGCGGGACTCGAAACCGCAATGCCCGGTTTAGGAGGCCGGTGCCTTATCCATTAGGCCACGGAGGCGTAATTTAGTGTTAATGATACTGATTGATTGGTCATAGTTAAAAATATAACATTGCTTTTAAGTCAGAAGTTAATAAGTTATTTAAACCATCCTTACTTCAATCCACTGTATCTTACTTTCCGTTTAGCGCAAATAATTAAATCAGTATACCCATGATTCAAACACAAACGCAAACACACTTGTGTTTTTTCCCTATTACTATTTTTTAAGTTGCATCATCTGTAAATATTCGTTAATATTCAAGTTTTTTAATATAATAATATTCCCATTCCAACGATTACTGCTGACATCGCAATGCTTAATATGAAATAAAACTTACCACCGGCGGGGATTGAACCCGCATTCCCCGGCTTAGAAGGCCACGGTTGCAGATAAAAGCTGTTTTTAATTAAGACATTACTATGCCAATAGAATTGCTTTTAAAAGACTACCGAAACCCATTTTCCTACAGTTGCCTGCAATCATGGATGATGCTTTTTCCAAGATGTTACAAATGCGCAAACCGGAAGTCTTGACAGCAGTGTTACATTGTAAAAGTTGATAATAGTCATCAATGGCTTTGAGCATGGGGCATCGAATTTTAAAAATACAGATTTCAGGATATGTTGTGGTATCAATTGGACGATTTATATGTAAGAAATGCCTTTTAAACTTTTTTCACATTGGATTGTAGTCTCACAACTTGCTTGCCATGTTAATTCCAAAATGTTTTTTGTTGGGCACTATTGCTCGTGGAATACTAATAAGTCATAACTACGTTTCTGTTTTATGGGACTTTATTATTGTTTTTCACAACTTGATTATGAGCGATAAAGTACAGATGATGCGGCTTAACAATAGTGAAGAACACAATTTGGTTTCGATCATGGCCTTAATTATTTACCTATTTGCGCAAAACAAGGAACAGTTTTGTTGACGAGGTATAATGCCCAAATAAACACATTTGAGTATAAACATGGAAAGTTAGTTGGGAGTTACAATCCAGTGTGACAAAAAGTGCAATAAGGGCTTTTTGCATATAAATCGTCCAATTTATACCAAAATATATCCTGGGATATGTAATGTTTTCATGTTCGATGCGCAAGTCAACATATAATGGCATACCAGTAACACATTTTAGTTTAGACAAATACACATAAACACGTTTAGCGAAGGTAACATTTTTAATTATTTATAATTTCGTACAACATGAAATGTTTATGGGTTAAAATAATTCGTGCGTCCAACGTGCGTTCGAACTCGCCCCCCCCCCCCAAAAAAAAGGGATTAGCGGCTCTTGCATTACCAACATTAAATAAAGCCTATAGGCAGCGTTCATGATGCTTCATTCATTCGCGTTTATTGTTAATGTATTGTTAATGTACCGTATGATACGGTGTGTCAATGTACGTTTGGTGTTCATATACCTTGTATGCACTTTAAAAAGCAATGTTATAATCATATTGATGTCTTACTTTAACACAGCATTTATCTGCCACTGTGGCATCATGGATAAGGCACCGGCCTTCTAAGCCGGGGATTGCGGGTTCGATCCCCGCCGGTGGTACGTTTTACCTTATTTTATTGTCAGCATTGCGATCTCAGCAGTAAAGCGTTGGAATGGGAATATTATGATATTACTCAGATTGACTATTAACGAATATTTACAAATGATTCGTTTTTTTAAAGACGTATATTAAAGAACACAATTTTGTTGCGATCATGGACATAATTATTCATGTGTTTGCGTCAAACTTAAAGTAGGAAAGAGTGGATCGAAGCACAGGTACTTGAAAAATTTTTTTGGTCCTTATATATGTAATAAGAGTAAAGGTACCCAACGATGATTTCACAGGTGTATTGAATAACACAATGCAACAGCATAATAGATCAAACAATGCACACATATGTCGTTGTGGTTGCCAGCCGGAAGCGTCCATCTATGATAAAACACCTTATATTTGATGAAAATCGTCCAAGTATGTCCAAAACAGCCAAAAGTTTCACAAATAGCACCCCAAAATCAAAGTGTGTAATTCCTGACCTGTGAAATCATCGTTGGGTACCTTTACTCTTATTACATATATAAGGACCAAAAAATTGTTTCAAGTACCTGTGGATCGAAGTAAGTCTGGTTTAAACATGATTTATTGAATTCTGACTTAAAAGCTATGCTAATTTTTATACTATGACTAATAAATCAGTAAAATTTGCAATTATGTACGCCTCCGTGGCCTAATGGATAAGGCACCGGCCTCCTAAGCCGGGGATTGCGGGTTCGAGTCCCGCCAAGGTTGGAATAATTTTATATTATTTACTGACATCCCGATAGTTAGTGTAAGCAATTGAAATATAATTTATAACCTTACACAGTTGAAAATAAACGAATAATTTCTGAGTATGCAACTGTAAAGCAAGAATGTCATAGAATAACACTAACAAAAGTGTTGTTGTTGTTGGTACAGCTGTCTTACTGAACAATTACGATTTGAAGACGACGAACAATATACAAAAAGTCGTTAACAGTGTGCAGAGTCAACGGGGTTTTCAGGGGTTTTCACACGGGCTGGGCAGAATGTAATCACACCGTTAAGACTTTTATTTTTGCAAATATCTCAAGTTATTGAAATACATTTGAAAAAAATCTTTAGTGCATACACGACAATTTTTTTGCAGTTTGTGAAAATATCTAAAGGTATGAGAACAAATCCTTGAAAACGTCTGAAATCGGTAACAAAATTTTACGTTCATGAAACATAGCCGTATATTATGATTGCAAAAGTTATTTGTAATAAAGAACCACTTACCGTCGTGTTAAATGCAATAAAGTTAAAAGGTGGAACCCGAAAAAGTCACGTGACCCTGCAACCTGGCTTTGTTCGCATAAAAAGAAGAGGAACGCGTAGAGATAAAACACTACGGTGGGATACATAAATAGGACAACCAAAGAAACATACACAAAGGTCAAAATGATAGAGATATACTTGAAACAGTTGTGTAAGAGTTAAGCACTAGCCTTGCTAGGAGACAACAAATTAAATTCAGTATGTTATGTTATGTTGTTTTAACTTGTTATAGTTTGTTTGTCGTACAAATGTACATTGTCTTAGTAGTATCACACATGTGATAAGGCAATTATAGACAATCAAGTCAAGAACACAAGCGTGCTGTTTCTAAGACGTTTATTTTACAACTGGCAGATAACATGTGCTAGTGCCGCGGGTAGCGGTCAGTGGACATGCGCATAGAGAAAAACATGCAGACACGTGTTCGACATATATTACACAGAATACATTCCATTAACGTGAAACAAAATGGATAACGGGGTGTGAGCGCCAAGCATGGGGTTCGAACCCGATATAATGACTCTCGTCTTCTACCGAGTGATCTTTACGGGTTTACATTACATTTAAATTTTATAGTTATTCATGTTCTCCCATAATACATCTCGTATTCCTGTTATTTGTCTAAATATTAATGACTAAGATTTTTGCTCTGATAACATTATCAACAATCAAAGTACCTGTTCGATATTATTTCGTTTAATTTAATATTGAACATAGAGACTTCTGTATTATTGTTAAAGGGGTCTTTTCACGTTTTGGTGAATTTACAAAATTAAAATAAAATGTTTCAGATTCGCAAATCTATTATATGCATCTTTTGACGAATTAAAAACCTGAAAATTATAAAGCGTTGCAACGCAAAACGATTAAATAATTTGGAGATTTCTGTTTTTGTCGTTATATTTTGTGACACTAGGAGGATTGAAATAAAGTATAAAATACATCACTCATCGTATGAGCACGGATGGCCGAGTGGTCTAAGCGTTAGACTTTTACTCCAGGGGTCAGTGGTTCGAGCCCAGATTAGACTTTTTTTCTTTAATTTTAATCTTGTTTTTTTTTACTGGAGCTTTTAAGATCCAATGTTTACGTTTATCAATATAAAGCATTTACTGACAAACTTCAATACATGCCAATATTCTGTGAAAAGGTCCCCTTAAATTACTTTTCAAGTTACAGTTGATCTCAAAGACAAATGGAAGGCAGAAATACTTATAACATACATACTGCATTTAACAAATACTCGAACAAGAACATATTTCGGCGTTAGATTATGAAAGGCAACAGTAATAGCGTATTTTCTCAAGATTTGTTAGAGAATGTTGCTTTCTTTTGTTTTGCTTAGTTTGTATAGTGATTTGTCCAAGTAGTCTGTCAGTGCGCGAGAGGCTCTTACATTTCCCAAAGCAAATTAAACTTACTGGTATACGCGGCGTTTATGATAATTCCTTCACGCAGTCTAAATTACGTTTATTGTTCACTTACAGTACAGATACAATAACCAAACGTACGTTTGGTGTACATGCCTCGTATAAATTGTATACACTTTTTAAAGCAATGGTAATAGGAATATTCAGCTCTTAGTTTATTACAGCATTTATCCGCCACCGTGGCCTAATGGATAAGGCACCGGCCTTCTAAGCCGGGGATTGCGGTTTCGATCCCCGCCGGTGGTAAGTCTGATTTTATTTCAGGATAAGTATATCATCAGTTTGCGTTGTAATGTGATTTTAATCTTAAAAAAGCGTTAAGAATAACGATTAATCATCGATGATGCGACTAAGAAAAAGACACAATTTAGTGGCGATAATGGGCATAATTAGTCATCTGTTTGTACAAATCATGCAGAATTCCATGTCGGTCTCAGGAGCATTAATGCCACACAAAACATATTTGAGTATAGAACATGGCAAGGGATATCGATTGCGTCTTTATCGCTGAAATTCGCACGTACATAATGTAAGACAATAAGGTTTACAATAAATTGTGACTTGCTGAAAAAGTCAACTTTTGTAAGGCTTCAATCTATGGCGACAAGGAAATTGAAAGAAAGGGGTTTGTTGTCTTATTGCTTACATATAAATCGTACAAATTATACCAAACATTTCAGTGACACTGTATTTAAAAAAATCGTTGCTCCATGCTCCCAACTTTCAGTATGTAACGTTGCTGCCAGGACTTCCCCGTTCGCGCATGTGTAATCTGTACGGAAAAGCATCTTCCATGATGGCAGGCAATGGTAGGAAAATGGGTATCGGCAACGCAATTTCCACAAAATACACCGGTAAACTCATCCTGAAAGTTTATCTTTCAACTAGCAAGAGAAATGGACCGAACTATTGGAGACACACATAATAAAAGATAACGTTCTTATATGATTATGTTATTATAACATAGTTTTCATATCATGTCTCTGTGCTTAAGCGAGTTGTCTGCTTGACTGACAGTCTCTGTAGCCAACTATATCCTGCTGGTGTGGGTAACAATGCCTGCTTCTCGAATCTGCTATTTAAGTGTGAGTATAATTCTGGTTAAAGCTGTCTTGAATTCTTCCACCAGTGAGGACAGTTGGAGTTGTAGCTTATTGCTCTTTCCGTACAGTCCTACGCTGGAGAAACTGGGAAGGGTATTCCTAGCCACTTTCTTATGTGAAGGCTGGTGATCCTCACTAAGTCTTCTATTACTGAGCTCATAAAGCATCATTGGCCATATTAATATGTGTTTATTTTCCTCTTCTTGAAATTTTGATTGTTTAGTACAAACAACAACATTATAGTTCAAGTTCTTATATGATACGTTAGCTTTACAGTATAGTGGCATATTATGATATGCTTTAATATAGTTTATAGTCACAGTTTAAACTATGAAATTGCTTTTTAAGTCAGAATGTAATAATAAGTTATTTAAAACAACCGTACTTCAATCTACTGTATGCTACTTTCCGTTTAGTGTAAATAATTGAAAAAGTATGCCCATGATGGCAAAACAAATGTGTTTTTCAATATTAATATTTTTTTGTTGCATAATCTGAAAATGTTCATTAATATTCAAGTTCTGTAATATAATAATATTCCAATTCCAACGCTTAGAGTGCCGGTGCCGTTTCCATTAGGCCACGGCGGCAGAGGAATGCAATTCTAAAGTAAGAAATCAATATGTCAATAGTATTGCTTTTAAACGTGTATAAGAGGTATATGTACACCAAACGTATACACTGTATCCTACGGTACATTAGTAGGATACCGTGATACACAAGCTGTATTGTGGCATAATATGAACTATTTTTAATATTCAAGGTGTGTAAGGAAAGCAATTAACGTGATTCAGACTGTGTAAATGTATCATCATAAAATTCACATGCATCTCGCGCACTGACGAGTCAATCTACAAGCTAAGCAAAGCAAATGAAATAATCACGTACTCTTACAACATTTGAGCAAATACGCCTTAACTCTTACCGATCACAATCAAACTCCGACAAAATTTCTAATTCGATTAATTAAAATATACATTATGTATGGTATTATGTTAGTTGAATAAAATTGCACACCCACCCTTCAATCTCTTGTAGACTCAAGTTCTATGACGGTTTTGTATTCATCATCATCACTTAGTCCATCCGTCGTAAATAATTCGCGCCTGGTCCATGGCCATCTCGGGAGGGTGGAACCACCGTGACTACGATGTGAATGTCGATAGCTCTACTTCCTCCAGATTATGTCTCCTAGACTCTGTCCCAACCTGCTGGACGACCACTCTGGAGCTTTGCTCATTTTCCTGATAGTCCTCCGTCTATTCATGCCAGTAAACCCAACTGCTAACATCAGTCGGCACACATATTGTGCTCTAATCCCTCAAACGCCTACTTCTATGGGGAACAACCAAGTACGCTAGACTCTTTGGTTGCAATCATTTGGCAGCTCTGTGTACGTGGCTTTTTCCCTCTAGAAGACCTCCTCGCATCTGGCGTCCAATAGTAAGGTTAACTCGATCACGATGAGTCGTTCCCCCGCCTCTGACCACGGCACGACGTCGAGTCTGAGTTTTTTTCTGGACGATACTTTAGAAGAACAGCTTCTTCTCAAGGTAAACCTTTGCTTCATCCGGTTGCGCCTTCGAGAATTGAGGTTTTCTGCGTCGGTTGTCCCTGTGCAGTTTCAGCCGGCTTGGCGAGGTTTTTTTCTCGAACAACTACTGCATACCCATTTCCCTTCTTGTTCAAGCCCGTCAGCCAGCTCTTTGAGGACGTTGTCGTGACGCTATCTGTATATTATTTTGACAGCGCTGTATGGCAGTAAGAAAGAACATGTTCTAAAGTGCCGGGACGATCACAAAGTTTGTATGTAGGATCTAGTATGAGTCATTAAAACAGCAGAGGTTGTCGGGGGTGGTAGGAGGTCATGGGCTGACCTAAGGAGGAAGGAAAGTCTGAAACTTCCAGATGTCGTCTCAATTCAATATCTTGTCTTGTATATTGCATGTTGTCCATGCTCCCTGAGTTCTCATTTCTCCCGCTCTAGCGTGCCTTGTTATATTTTGTCCGCCAGTCTTGTGCCTGGATCATGGCGCGCCTATCTTTCTTGTCTTCTTGGCTCCACAGAAGTGTTTTGTTGCTCCAATCTGCTGACGTTCGACAGCGGTCAATTTTATAATGTCTCTTTGTTTGAGCAAGTTCTCTGCTTGACTGACAGTCCTTGAAGCCGACTATTTCCTGCTGGTGGGGATAACAATGCCTGCTACTAGGATCCGCTTATCTACTTAGTATTTAAGTGCGAGTACAAGTCTCGTGTTACCTGTCTTGAATTCCTCCAACAGTGAGTTGCAGCTTGTTGCTCTATCCGTACAGTCCAACGATGGAGAAACTAAGGGGTATTCATAGCCACTTTGTTATGTGACGGCTGGTGATTCTCTCTAAGGCTTCTATTACTGATCGACACCTCATACAGCATCATTGACCAGATTAGTGTGTGTATATTTTTCCTCTTCGTAAAATTGTGATTGTTGAGTACAAAAGCTGTACCAACAACAACAGAGCAGTTTGTTTTCTTCTATGAAACACTAGCTTTATGGTGGCAAAATCTGAAATATTGTTTATATATAAGCTGTGTAGAAAAATTAAATAATATTCCAATCGTTAACACTTACATGTTGTCGGGATATCCATACTGTATATAAAATTATTCTAACCTCCGGCGGTACTCGAACCCGCAATCCGCGGCTTAGGAGGCCGATGCCTTATCCATTAGGCCACGGGGCTTACTTCAGTGTTTTTCTTACTGATTGATTGGTCATAGATTAAAATATCGCATTGCCTTTCAAGCAGAATTTAATATGTTGTTTCAACCAACCATTACTTCAATCCACTGTATCCTTCTATCCGTTTGGCGCAAATAATTGAATAATTATGCCCATGATCTCAACACAATTGTGTTTGTCAATATTACTATTTTTTAAGTCGCATCATCTGTAAATATTCGTTAATATTCAAGTTTTGTAAAATACTAATATTTCCGTTCCAACGCTTACTGCTGACATCGCAATGTTGAAAATGAAATATAACTTACCACCGGCGGGGATCGAAACCCCGCAGTACAAGGCTTAGAAGGCCGGAGCCTTATCCATTAGGCCACGTTTGCAGTTGAAATTCGTTTTAACGTAAGAAATCAATATCCGAATAGTATTCCTTTTAAAAGTGTATACAAGGTATATGTACACCAAACGTATCAATTGTATCAACAGTATATAAACAATAAACGCGGTATAGACTGAGTGAAGGAATCATCATAAACGATGCGTATAGGCTTAATTTGATGTGGGAAATGTACGAGACTTTTATGCTCGGAGTCTTTGGTTTGAGCCCACGTTTGGCGCATGCATTATTTTAACACATAAACATTTTATGTTTTACGAAGTTATAATTCAGTAAAGAATATATCTTTACCCAATGTGTTTATATGTTTTTGTCTTTTAAGTGTTACTAGTATATCATTATCGGATTTACCTGCTTTTTGTTATAGAGATTTCAAGGTTATGTACTTCTACTTCATGGTTTATCTTTTTCGTTGTCCATTTCTTCAGGTATGCTCTTCTCATTTCGCGAATTAAATGCCTTTTTATAGACAGACAGACGAACAGACATACATTTTATTTGACTTGCACAATGTACATCATCAACATCACATGTGGTTGGTATGTATATATGTCAACATGTATATGCGCAGAACAGAAACGTCTACAAACATGAATATATACAAAACAAATGTATTGGTTGATTACGTTATACGTTTTAACAAGTTTGATCTTATACTCAACGATTCCTTGACAAATAAACACAGTTTTATCAGTTCCAACCTATTGGTTGATTGCAGCAATTGTAATACTTAAAAACATATGGATGATTATAGTAATATTTTTATGTATATCTTTCTTATACCAATAAATGTTGAACGAATACATACAAAATGAAATTCGTCCTTTATAGTGTACCTGTTTTTGTTTTTGTTATCAAGACTATTTGCAAATATTCTTTTATATTATGGGTGTCTCCATCAGTTCGGTGCATATCATTGACGATTAGATTGAATGATGAATGTTCAGAATGAGCTGATTGGTTAACTGACCTTTAGTGGAAAATATTCTACCGAAACACATTTTCTCACCGATGCCTGAAATCATGAAAGATGCTTTTTCCTAGATGTTACACATGTGCAAACCGGAAGACATGACAGCAGTGTTACATTCTAAAAGTTGATAATAGTGATCGATTGCTTTCAGTATGGGGCATCGAATTTAAGAAAGTACATGTACATATTCCAGGATAGGTTTTGGTATAAATTGGACGATGTACATGTAAGAAATAGGACAATAAGTCTTTGTTCATTTTTTTGTGACATTGGCTTGTAGTCTTACATCTTGCTTGCAATGTTAATTCCCCAATGTGTTTAGTAGGGCATTATTGCTAGTCAATCTAAACTCTTACTTGTTTTGTGAGAGTAGATTAATAATTTTGCCCATGATCAAAACATGATTGTGCTCATCACTGTTTCAGTCGCATAATCTTTATCGCAAATAATCAAGTTGTGAAAGCTTTTATTAAAGTCTCATAATAAAAACATAGTTAGGACTTATAAGAACTTGTACTTTGAGTACTTTGGTCCTGACGGACATGACAAAACAACCCGGCTTCGTAAGTTTGAGTGTGTATGGCTATTTATATAAATAAAAATCGTTCGAAATCAGTTCAAGCTATGTCGTCTACGTGGCATCGTCAAATACAAATTCTTTTTTATGTGAGAACAATATTATATGTATATTGTATACATATGCTGATTGATTTCACGAACATGCTCGGATAAAGGCCGTTAGTCCTATATTCTTAAGAATGAATAAAGTCTATTGCTACTGTCACACGTTTCTTCCTTGGTCGGTCATTCCCATCAGTGTAAAAAGGGAGTTGTTCGTATAAGATTTTGTATAAGTGTACTTGCGTTATGAAATGCAAGTTTGTCTTGAAACTATGTGCACATGTGGCCACAATTTCGCAAATCACAAAACACAGTTGTTGCTTATGTGTGTTTTTTAACATAGTAAGAACAGACCCACGCTGACTTTTCGCCATGCTGAAAATATAACTCACCACCGGCGGGGATCGAACCCGCAATCCCCGGCTTATAAGGCCGGTGTCTTATCCATTAGGCAACGGTGGCTGATACATGGTTCTTGAGTACACTGGTTTAAAAGTAATAATTTAATGTTTAGCATTGCTTTTAAGTAGAAATCAATAGGCCTATAGCATATCCTTTAAACGTGCATACAAGTGGTATTTACACAAAACTTACTTTATCCACTGAATCCTACTGTTTTTGAAAATTAACGTGATTCAGAATGCGTTAAGGAATCATCGTAATATGCACGTGCATCTCGCGCACTGACAAATCAATCTACAAACTAGGCAAAGCAAAATAAATTACCACATACTCTTACAACTGTTGAGAAAATACGTCTTAACTTTTACCGTTTACAATCAAACTCCGACAAAAATTTCTTATTAGTTGAATAAAAAATATTTTGCTTATGATACCATGTTAGTTGAATACAATCGCACATACACATTAAATCTCCTGTAGAGTCAATTACTATGGTGTTTGTGGATTGCGGATCGACATTCATCATCAGCATGGAGTCCCTCCGCCGTCAATGTTTTGCGCCTAATCCATGTACATCTAGGGAGGGTTGGCCACCACAGCTACGGTTTGAATGTCGATAGCTCTACTTCTTCAAGCTCGTGTATTCCCGCCTGTGTCACAACCTGCTGGGCGACCGCTATGGAACTTTCCTCGGTTTCCGGATAGTCTGCCGTCTATTCCTGCCAGTTAACTCGACTGCTAACATCAGTCGACACACAGATTGTGCACTTAACCTTCTAGCGCCTACTTCTATGGGGAACAACCAGTTGCGCCAATCTCTTTGGTTGCAATCTTCTGGCAGTTCTGTGTACGTGGCCGTTATCCCTCGCATTTGCCTCCTCGCGTCTGGTTTCCCAAGGTTAACTTGATCACGATGAGTCATTTCCCTGCCTCTTACCACAGCATAATGTCGAGCCTGAGGTTTTCTGGACGATACTTTGGAAGAACAGCTTCTTGCAAAGGTCAATCTTTGCTTCATTCGGTTTCGCATTCGAGAATTGAGATTTTCTGCTTCGGCTGTCCCTGTGCAGTTTCATCCGGCTTGACGAGTTTTTTTTTCGCGGATAACTACTGCGTACGTGTTTCAATTTTTGTTCAAGCGAGTCTACCAGCTCTTTGAGAACGTTGTCGCAACGTCATATGTATATTCCTTGTGACAGCGCTGTAGGACAGCAAGAAAGAACATCTTCTAGAGTGCCGAACGATCACAAAGTTTGCATTTTGGATCTGGTATGAGTCCCTAACGACAGAGGTTGTCGGAGGATGGTAGGAGGTCATGGGCTGACCTAAGGAGGAAGAGAAGTCTAAAGGAGTCATACTTCCAGATGTCGTAACAGGTCAATATCTTGTCTTGTGTATTGTATGTTGTCCATGTTCCCTGTGTTATACTGTCTACCGCTCGAGCGTGTCTTGGTGAATTATGTCCGCCTAACTTCTGTCTGGATCATGGCGCATCTCTCTTTCTTGTCTGCTCGGCTGCACAGAAGTGTTTGTGTTGCTCCAATCCGCTGACGTTCGACAACCGTCAATTTCACAATGTCTCTTTGCTTGAGCGAGTTCTCTGCTTGACTGACAGTCTCTGTAGCCGATTATATCCTGCTGGTGGGGGTAACAATGACTGCTACTCGGATCTTCTTATCTGCGGAGTATTTACGTTTGAGTACAAGTCTCGTGTTATCTGTCTTGAATTCCTCTTCCAGTGAGTTGCAGCTTGTTGCTCTATCCGTACAGTCCAACGCTGGAGAAACTGGATGGGTTGGGGGTATTCATATCCACTTTCTTATTTGATGGGTGGTGATCCTCTCTAATGCTTCTATTACTGAGCTTGACATGTCATACAGCATCACTGGCCAGATTAATGTGTGTATACTTTTCCTCTTCTTAAAATTTTGATTGTTTAGTACAAAAGCTGTACCAACAACAACATAGTAATTTGTCTTCTTCTATGATACACTAACTTTATGGTGGCAGAAATCTGAAATATTTTTAATATTCAAGCTGGGTAAAGAAACAAATAACATTTTAGTTGTTAACACTTAATTTCGGGATCACCCTATAATATGATATATAAAATGATACTAACCTCCGGCGGGACTCGAACCCGCATCCCCGGCTTAGGAGGCCGGTGCCTTATCCATTGGGCCACGGAGGCGTAATTTAATGTTTATCTTACTGATTGATTGTTCATAGTTTTAAATATAACATTGCTTTTAAGTCAGAAGTTAAAAAGTAATTTAAACCATCCTTACTTCACGGCCGTTAATTACGCGCGCCACCTCTTTTTTGCGATGCATTATTAAATGAGCCAATGCAACTTCCGAGAAGGCGCTCAGGCCCGAATGTTTTGAAATTTCATGAACAATTGTACAGTGTGATTAGTTTTTATATGTTTTTTTGTAAACATCATTCGCATTATTTTTAAAAGCGGGCAATGTAGTGCGATTCAACGAAGATTAATTCGTCAAAAAATGTACAAACACGTACATTCTTAACCCATTTAAAAACGTGAGAACCTTAATAAGTTGTGGCATGGTGGATTTAAAAAAGCATTTCGATGAGTTTTTCCTGTGTGACGAGAACATGTCCACCCAATTTAATCGCTAACGGCATCAAACGATTGCGTACAACATCCATGCTGCGTGCATACAATTATTGGCTTCTTGCCGACGTAGTAGATAATTTTGCATTTTTCCAAAAGAGATGGAGCCAATGCTTAGGAGGTGGCGCTAATGATAGGAGGTGTTGCCAATGCATGATGTATCAATAAACAGTCGTATTGAATGACATTATCACATGACGTAGATTTGATAGATAATGTTATTTCTATATTAAATATATTTTTCAACGTACATACGAAGGTTCAAATCTTTGCAGGACATAAACACAGTCTATAATAAATAAGATGTAGTTTTTTAAATAAATAAGTGATCAACTCAATTGAGAAGTCATCAACATGAATAAAACATATCGTACGATGTATATCAAAAATTTGTAATACTCAATCCAACCAATAACTTAATGTTCAACATTATCAAAATAATTCATCAACATCAATATGTGTATACAGTATTATAATTCACGAAATAAGTATAAGATTACACTTCTACGTGTAACTATGATTTGTGGCCGTTAATCCAAATGCTTAATTTACTAAAAGGCCAAGTTCAACGAATCTTAATTAGTCTCATTTATGTTGTTTTTCCCACCATCAACTCTTAACAATAGAGATAGCTCGGTCTTTTTCCGTTAATATTTTTGTATAAAACATGTTAAATGTTGTTATCTTACAAAGACGAACGTTTAAATCCATCAATACATTATAGAAAACTACTTTTTCTATTAAAAAAGCAAGCGACTAAAAATTGCAAAAGTAGTCAGCTTTCAAAAAATAATGTAAGTCCAAAAACAAAAAAGAAACCATAACATAAAATATTTCACTGTAAAATAGCTATAAATGTTCATTAGCGCCACCTCCTAATCTGAGCGCCACCTCCTTGGTATTGGATCCATCTCTTTTTGAAAAATGCAAATTTATCTATTAGATGGACTAGAAGCCGATATATTTATTCAAGCATTAACTTGTACAGGTTCAAAGAAATCGTTTTATGTAATAAGCGTTTTAATTGGCAGGGAATTTGCTCGTCACACAGGCAAAATACATCGATTTGCTTGTACGAATTATACCATGCCGCAATTTATAAAGGTCCCCACGTTTCCAAATGGGTTGTGTTTGTATGTTTATGTACATTTTTAGATGAATTTATAATCACTGAATCGCGCTACATTGGCCGATTGTTTTTAATATTGCGAAAAGTGTTGAAAAACATATTACACCTAATCACATTGTAAAATTATCCGTTAAACATCGGGCCTGAGCGCCACCTCAGAGGTTGCATTGGCTCATTTATTAATGCATCTCAAAAAGAGGTGACGCGCGTGATTAACGGTCGTGTACTTCAATCCACTGTATCCTACTTTCCGTTTAGCGCAAATAATTGAATCAGTATGCCCATGATTCAAACACAAACGCAAACACAGTTGTATTTTTCAATATTACTATAAGTTGCATCATCTGTAAATATTCGATAATATTTAAGTTTTGTTATATAATAATATTTCCATTCTAACGCTACTGATCGCCATGCTGGAAATGAAATAAAACTTACCACAGGCGGGGATCGAACCCGCAATCCACGGCTTAGAAGGCCGATGCCTTATCCATTAGGCCACGGTGGCAGATAAAAGCTGTCTTAAAGTAAGAAATGAATATGCCAATAGAATTGCTTTTGAAAACACTACAGAAACCCATTATCCTACAGATGCCTTCAATCATAGAAGATGTTTTCGGCCTGGGGCGTAGCCCCAAGGCCATAGTAATGATACAAATTGTTTGAGCCTATCCGAATCGGCTGGCTGCCAAATCAAAATTCCCAAAAGTCCGATTTACCACTTAAATCACGCGCAATAAAATTGGTTCTTCGCATATCTCAATAACCCGCCTTGTAAATACAGAACATTACTATATAACATAACAGTGTTGCTCTAAGCATTGGCTACGACATAGTTTTCATTGTTTGCATATTCATGCGAGAATACGTTCCTCACTTGACGGTCTAGGCCGAAAAGATGTGTTTACGGAAACAGAAAGATTTTTTTTCTGAGACCTTTTTTGAAGAAATAATATTTGGTATTTATAAACATATTTTAAAATATTGTTATTTTATTTTGTGTTAACAAGACATTCCAAAAAAAAAGATAATGAAAATAAACAACAAATTTTTACGATCATTCTCGGAAATAGACGAAGTAACCGGATATGATATTTTACTGCGCAGATCGAGCGCGCACATCGAGCAAATCCAGCGCGAAAAGTTCTACGTTTTACAATTTTTACAATCTGTACACAGTTTTTTTTTCAGAGTAAGTGGATTTTCTTTTGTATACATATTACATAGGAAGTATGAGTGTTTTTCATGATCTGTTAATTATGTAATAAAACGCTATTTTATGCTATTGCAAGTGATTTATGTGACGCCAACAATAACAGTTTTTTTGCGGCCATGTTGTTGTTGTTGTATATCTTCACCGCCTATGTGAACGAACCTCTACTTGATCTTTAGAGTTGAACAAAAGGTTATCGTTCCCACCACTAGTATCGTGTAGTCCTCCACCGTCTTTGTACACTGTAGTATATACAAAAATATTGTCTTTTCTTACAGTCTCTGAGCTTCTGCACTCAACCGCTAGGGTCAATCCGTATACATTTGGACAAAGGAAGAAATTCGGACTATACTTCTTCCCAAGCACACTAAATCTAGCCCCAGGCCTTCAGCGCCTACAGCACTTTGATTTCATAGATGTTATAAATGCGCAAACCGGAAGTCTTGACAGCAGTGTTACATGCTAAAAGTAGATAATATTCATCAACAGATTTGAACATGGGTCATCGAATTTTTAAAAGTACAGATTTCAGGATATGTTTTGGTATACATTGGACGATTTATATTTAAAAAAATAGGACTATAAGCCTTTATTTTAACTGCTTGTGACATTGGATTGTAGTCTCACAAATTGCTTGCCACGTTAATACCCAAATGTATTTTGTTGGGCATTTTTTCTCGTCAACCTAAACTTGTGCTTGTTTTGTGAGAGTAGATTAATAATTATGCCTATGATCACAACATAATTGTGCTCTTCACTATTTTTAGTCGCACCATCTGTATGGTATCGCTAATAATCAAGTTGTGTGATATTTTATTTAAGTCTCAAAATAAAGAAACATATTTAGGACTTATTAGTTCACAGCATTACATTGCATTGCGGAGTACTTTTGTCCTGACGGACAAGAGAAAACAATTACACAAGAAAACAATTCTATTACTGAGCTCGATACCTCGTGCAGAATCATTGGCTAGATTATTCTTTGTAGTAAGGCTCGATTGGTCATTGTCGGCTCTGGTACTACTTAAATTAACCCCTGGTACTTTAAAGTATAATTAAATGTACCCCGGGAACGGAAAATATACCAACACGTACTCGGCGAATTTCGACTGTACCTGAGTTTTTTCCCGCAAAAATTCCGATTATTTCAGCTTGTGTTGGTAACAGTGCCTGCTTCTCGGATCTGCATATCTGCGGAATCTCTTAGTGTGAGTACAAGTCTCGTTTTAGATGTCTTGAATCCTTACATCAGTGAGGACGGCGGAAGCTGCAGCCTGTTTCTCTTTCCGCACAGTCCTTCGCTGAAGAAAATGTAGGGTATTCCTAGCCACTTTCGTATGTAAAGGCTGGTGACCTGTTCTCGTTGTTTTATCAAAGCAATGTAATAATGTTCTTTTATATGCTGTGTGTCTCCATCAGTTCGGTGCATATCATTGACGATTAGGTTGGATGATGAATGTTCAGGATGAGTTGATAGGTTTACTGAGTTTCAGTCGAAAATGCTTTACCGAAACACATTTTCCTACCGATGCCTGCAATCACGGCATATGCTTTTTCCTAGGTGTTACACATGCGCACACAGGAAGTCCTGACAGCAGTTTTATATGCTAAAAGTTGATAATAGCAATCAATTTATTTGAGCATTGAGCATCAAATTTTAAATAGTATAGATTTCGGAATATGTTTTGGTATGAATTGGACGATATATATGTAAAAAATATGAGAACAAGTCCTTTTTTCATCGTTTTGTCACATTGAATTGTAGTCTCACATCTTGCTTGCCATGTTTATACTCAAATGTGTTTTGTTGGACATTATTGCTCGTCAACCTAACCTTTTGCTTGTTTTGTGCAAATAGATGAATAATTGTGCCCATGACCGCAACATAATTGTGCTCTCATTATTTTTAGTTGAATCATCTGTATGGTATCGCTAATAATCAAGTTGTGTAAAATTTTACATAAAAAAGGAACACAGTTAGGACTTATTAGTGCTACGCCTAACATCGGATAGCGAAGTACTTTTGTCCTGACGGACATGTGAAAACAAACCGGTTTTTTAAGTTTGTGTATGGCTATTTATAGAAATAAAAAGCGTTCGCAGTTAGTTCTAGCGAGGTCGCCACGTGGCAACGTCAAATTCAAAAGCCGGAAATTGGGGGTTTGATACCCGCCGATGGTAAACTTGAATATTAACAAATATTTACAGATGATGCATCTTAAAAAATAGTAATATTTAAAAACACAATCATGATCATGATAAATAATTATTCAATTATTAGCGCCAAAAGGATAGTAGGATGCAGTGGATTAAAGTAATGTTTGGTTTAAATGACTTAAACTCTAACTTAAAAGCAATTTTATATTTAAAACTATGGCCAATCAATCAGTAAGATGAACACTAAAGTACGCATCCGTGGCCTAATGGATAATGTACCGGCCTCCTAAGCCGGGGATTGCGGGTTCGAGTCCCGCCGGAGGTTAGTATCATTTTATCTCTAAGATAAAAGATAAGGCGTATTTTCTAAACAGGTGTAAGAGTATGTGATAAGCATTGCTTTAAAGGTGTATACAAGTTATATTTACACACAACTTACTTTTATCCACTGAATTCTACTGTATGTTGAAAATTAACGTGATTCAGACTGCGTGAAGGAATCATCATAAAATGTATCTCGCGCACTGATAACTCAATCTACAAACAAAGCAAAGCAAAATAAATTATCACATACTCGTACAACTGTTGAGAAATACGTCTTAACTTTTACCGTCAACACTCACCTTGAATCTCCTGAAGACTCAACTGCATCATTAGCATGGAGTCCCTCCGTGATGAATGTTTGGCGCCTGATTCATGTACTTCTCTGAAGGGTGGGGACACCTTAGCAACAGTGTGAATGTCGATAGCTCTAGTATTCCCATTCCAACGCTTACTGCTGACATCGCAATTCTGAAAATGAAATAAAACGGTGGCAGATAAGGGCTGCTTTAAAGTAAAAAATCAATATGCCAATAGTGTTGCTTTTAAAAGTGTATACATGGTATATGTACACCAAACGTATCCACTGGTACATTAACAATAAACGCGTAATAGACTCAGTGAAGGAATCATCATAAACGCTCTGTATAGGCTTAATTTGATGCACGAGATTTTTATGCATGATGTCTTGTGTTCGAGCCCACGTTAGGCGAGTGCATTATTTGAATCCATTAAGATTTAATGTTTTACGAATTATTAAATATTTTAAAAACAAACTACCTTCGCTAAACGTGTTTATGTGTATTTGTCATTAAAGTGTTACTACTATATTATTATCGGGTGACCTGCTTTTTGTGTTAGAGTTTTATAATATTAGGTTCCTCCAATGTCTCTGTGCTTAAGCGAGTTCCCTGCTCGACTGACAGTCTCCGTTGCCAATTATTTCCTGGTGGTGTGGGTAACAGTGCCTGCTTCGTGGATATGCTCATCTGTGGAGACTCTTGTGAGTACAAGTCTCGTTTTTGCCCCTTTTTGTAAAGTTCTACGCTGGAGAAACTTGGGGTATTCCTAGCCACTTGCTTATGTGAAGTCTGGTTATCCACTCAAAGTCTTCTATTACTGAGCCCAATACCTTATGCAGCATCATTGGCCAGATTAGTATGTGTATATTTCTCCTCTTCCTGAAATATTTAATGTTTAGTCTTAAAGCTGTACGAACAACAGCATAACGGTTTATGTTCTTCTATGAAACACTTTATTGTGGCATAATCTGAATATTTTTTTAAATATTCAAGCTGTGTAAGGAAATTAATAATATTCCAGCTGTTAACGAATACAAGTAATGTCGGGATCGTCATACTGGAGATAAAATGATACAATGTACTAACCTCCGGCGGGACTCGAACCCGCAATCTCCGGCTTAGGAGGCCGGTGCCTTATCCATTAGGCCACGGATGCGTAATTTAGTGTCTATTAAACGGATCGATTGGCCATAGTTTAAAATTTAAATTGCTTTAAAGTATCCTACTTTCCGTTCAGCGCAAATAATTGGACAACTTTGTCATTAATCGCAAATCATTTTTTTTCAGTTAAGTTGCATCATATGTTAATGCTCCTAAATATTCAATCTGCGTAATATCATAACATTCCCGATTCAACGCTAACTGCCGAAAATGAAATAAAACTTACCACCGGCGGGGATCGAACCCGCAATCCCCGGCTTAGAAGGCCGGTGCCTTATCCATTAGGCCACGGTGGCAGATAAATGCTGTTATAAGGTAAGAAATAGTATTTTAATAGTATTGCTTTTAAACGTGTAAACAAGGTATATTTATACCAAACGTATCCACTCTATCCTACGGTACATTAGTAGGATACACGGATGCACTAGCTTTATAGTGGCATAATCTTCAAGCTGTATAAGGATAAAAAATAATATTCCAATTGACTTGAATCAGACTGCGTATAGGACCCATCATAAAATGCACGTACATATCGCACACTGACAAATCTAAAATCTTAGCAAAGCAAATTAAATAATCACTTACTCTTACAAAATTTGAGAAAATACGACTTATCTCATATCGATCACAATCAAACTCCGACAAACTTTCTAATTCGATGAATTAAACATATATTATGTATGGTACAATGTTAGTTTAATACAATCGCACAGCCACCCTTCAAGCTTTTGTAGACTCAAGTTATATGGTGGTTTTGTATTGAGGATCGACATTCATCATCAGCAAATATACCCTCCGTCGTAAATGTTTCGCGCCTGGTCAACGGGAATCTCGGGAGGGTGATGCCACCGTGCATACGATGTGAATATCGATAGCTCTACTACCTCCAGATTGTATCTTCTGGCCTCTGTCACAACCTGCTGGGCGACCGCTCTGATTCTTTGCTCATTTTCCAGATAGTCCGCCTTCTATTCCTGCCAGTAAACCCGACTGCTAACAGTCGGCACACAGATCGTGCACTAATCCCTCTAACGCCTACTTCTTTGGGCAACAACCATGTAAGCCAGTCTCCTTGGATGCAATATTCTGGCAGCTCTGTGTACATGGCCCTTTCCCTCTCGTAAGCCTCCTCGCATCTGGTTTTCCATGATACGGTTAACTCGATCACGTTGAGTCGTTTCCCCGCATCTGACTACAGCACGACGTCGAGTCTGAGCTTTTCTGGGCAATACCTTGGAAGAATAACTTCTTGTCAAGGTGACCCTTTGCTTCATCCAGTTGCGCCTTCGAAATTAAAGATTTTCTAAGTCGACTATCCTTGTGCATTTTCACCCGACTTGACGAGTTTTTTTTTCGCGGAGTACTACTACATCCCTGTTTCCTTTCTTGTTCAAACCAGTTAGCCGGCTTTTTTATGACGTTGTCGTGACGAGTAGCTTCCTTCTGACTACGATGTAGGGCATCAATAAAAACAAGGTATAGAGTGCTGAACGATCACACAGTTTGCATTTAGGATCTGGTATGAGTCCCAACGGGAGAGGTTGTCAGGGGATATAAGATGTCATGGACTTACCTTTGGAGGAAGGAAAGCCTACGTCCAGATGGCAATATCATCTCGTGAGTATTGCATGTTGCTCATGCCCCCATGTGTTCTCATTTCTACCGCTATAGCGTTTCCACGGGAGGGTAAGGGCCACTGTACCTACGATGTTAATATCGATAGCTCTTCTTCTTCCAGTTTGTATCTTCTGACCTCTGTCACAACCTGCTGGACGACCGCTCTGGAGCTTTGCTCATTTTCCGGATAGTCCGCCTTCTATTCCTGCCAGTAAACCCGACTGCTGACATCAGTCGGCACACATATCGTGCACTATTCCCTCTAACGCCTACTTCTATTGGCAAAAACCAAGTAGGCCACCCTTCTTGGTTGCAATCTTCTGGCAGCTCCGTGTACATGACCCTTTCCCTCGTGTAAGCCTCCTCGAATCCGGTTTCCAAAGGTACGGTCACCTCGATCACGTTTAGTCGTTTCCCCGCCTCTGACTACAGCATTACGTCGAGTATGAGGTTTGTCTGGGCGATACTTTGGAAGAAGAGCTTCTTGTCAGTTTGCTTCATCCAGTTGCATCTTCGACAACAAAAAAATCTATGTCGGCTATCCCTGTGCAGTTTCACCCGACTTGACGAGTTTTTTGTTCACGGAGTACTACTACATCCCTTTTCCCTTTCTTGTTCAAACCAGTTAGCCTGCTCTTTTATGACGTTGTCGTGACGTGTAGCTTCCTTGTGACAGCGATGTAGGGCAGTAATAAAAACATTTTCTAGAGTGCCAAACGATCACAAAGATTGCATTTAGGATCTAGTATGAGTCTCAACGGCAGAGGTTGTCGGAGGATGGTAGGATATCATGGACTGACCTAAGGAGGAAAGAAAGTATAATGGTGCCATACGTCCAGATTTCGTCCCAGGTCAATATCCTCTCGTGTGTACTGCATGCTGCCCATGCGCCCATGTGTTCTCATCTCTACCGCTACAGCGTTCGTTGTTGTAATATGTCCGCCTGACTTCTGTCTGGTTCATGGCGCGTCTCTCTCGCTTCTCTGCAGAAGTGTTTGACCGCGGTCAATTTAACAATGACTGTGTGCTTTAGCGAGTTCTCTGCCTGACTGACAGTCTCTATAGCCGACTATTTGCTGCTGGTGTGGGAAACAATGCCTGCTTCTCGGATCTGCTCATCTGCGGAGTATTTTAGTGTGAGTACAATTCTGGTTTTAGCTGTCTTGAATTCCTCCACCAGTGTGGAAAGTGGGAGTTGCAGCTTGTTGCCTTTTCCGTGCAACCCAAGGCTGGGAAACTGGGATTCATAGCCACTTCCTTATGTGACGGCTGGTGATCCTCTCTTAGGCTTCTATTACTGAGCTCAATACCTCATACAACATCATTGGCCATATAAGTTTGTGTACAGTTTTCCTCTTCTTGAAATTTTGACAGTTTAGTACAAATTTGTACCAACAACACTATAATATTGTGTGTTCTATGATAGACTAGATTTAGTAAAGGAATCATCATCAACATAGAAGGCCGGTGCCTTATCCATTAGGCCACGGTGGCAGGTAACAGCTTTTAAAAGTAAGAAAACAATATCAAAATAGTTTTGCTTTTTAAAAGTGTATACAATGTATATGTACACCAAACGTATGCACTGTGTCCTACGGTACATTAACAATAAACGCGATATAAACTGATTGAATGAATCATCATAAGCGCTGTGTATAGGCTAAATTTGATGTGGGAAATGCACGAGACTTTTATGCACGGGGTCGTTGGTTCGAGCCCACGTTGGGCTCATGTATTATTTGAACCCAAAAAGATTTAATGTTTTACTTATTATTTAATAATTAAAAAAACAAAATACCTTCGCTCAAAGTGTTTATGTGTATTTGTCTTTAAAGTGTTACTAGTATATTATTATCGGTTGACCTGCTTTTTGTGTAAGAGTTTGTAATGCTAAGTTCCTACAATGTCTCTGTGCTTAAGCGAGTTCCCTGCTCGACTGACAGTCTCCGTGGCCAATTATTTCCTGTTGGTTGGGTAACAGTGCCTGCTTCGTGGATCTGCTCATCTGCGGAGACTCTCTCTGTGAGTACAAGTCTCGTTTTAGCTGTCTTGAATTGCTCCACCAGTGAGGACAGTACGGGTTGCAGCTTGTTGCTTTTTCCGTACAGTCCTACGCTGCAGAAACTTGGGATATTCCTAGCCACTTGCTTATGTGACGGCTGGTTATTCTCTCTAAGGCTTCTATAACTGAGTTCAATAACTTATGCAGCATCATTGGCCAGATAAGCATGTGTATATTTCTCCTCTTCCTGAAATATTTAATGTTTAGTCTTAAAGCTGTACCAACAACAGCATAATGGTTTGTGTTCTTCTATGATACACTGGCTTTATAGTGGCATAATCTGAATCTTTTTGATATATTCAAGCTGTGAAAGGAAATAAATAATATTCCAGTTGTTAACAATGACATGTTACGATGTAATGGCGGGATCGCCATACTGTAAATAAAATGATACTTACCTACGGCGGGACTCGAACCCGCAATCCCCGTCTTAGGAGGTTGTTGCCTTATCCATTAGGCTACGGAGGCGTAATTTAGTGTTTATCTCACTGATCGATTGATCATATATTAAAATTTAACATTGCTTTTAGTCAGACTTTTATAAATTATCTAAAGCAACCTTACTTCAATCCATAGTATCCTTCTCTCCGTACAGCGCAAATAATTGAACAAATATGCCTATATTCGTTTCAAAATTAGTATTTTTGTTTAAGTTGCATCATATTGTTCCTTAATATTCAATCTGTGAAATATAATACTATTCCGAATTCAACGAAAATAAAATATTACCACCGGCGGGGATAGAACCCGCAATCCCCGGCTTAGAAGGCCGGTGCCTTATCCATTAGGCCACGGTGGCAGTTGACAGCTGCGTTAAAATAAGAAATCGATATCCCAATAGCACTGTTTTTAATTGTGAATGTCAGAGTTTATTTACAAGTCATTGCTGTGTCTTCACGACTACCTTATGTGCTGCTTTTAAACGTGTATATCATGTATATGTACACCAAACGTATCCACTGTATCCTACGGTACATTAACAATAAACGCGATATAAACTGATTGAATAAATCATCATAAGCGCTGTGTATAGGCTTAATTTGATATGGGAAATGCACGAGACTTTTATTCCCGGGGTCCTTGGTTCGAGCCCACGTTGGGCGCATGAATTATTTGAACCCATAAAGATTTAATGTTTTACAAATTATTAAATAATTTAAAAACGAAATACCTTCGCTCGAAGTGTGTATGTGTATTTGTATTTAAAGTGTTACTAGTATATTATTATCGGTTGACCTGCTTTTTGTGTAAGAGTTTGTAATGCTAAGTTCCTACAATGTCTCTGTGCTTAAGCGAGTTCCCTGCTCGACTGACAGTCTCCGTGGCCAATTATTTCCTGTTGGTTGGGTAACAGTGCCTGCTTCGTGGATCTGCTCATCTGCGGAAACTCTCTCTGTGAGTACAAGTCTCGTTTTAGCTGTCTTGAATTGCTCCACCAGTGAGGACAGTACGGGTTGCAGCTTGTTTCTTTTTCCGTACAGTCCTACGCTGCAGAAACTTGGGGTATTCCTAGCCACTTGCTTATGTGACGGCTGGTTATCCACTCAAAGGCTCCTAGTATTGAGCTCGATACCTCATCATTGGTCAGATTAGTATGTGTATATTTCTCCTCTTTCCGAAATATGTATTGCTTAGTATTTAAGCTGTACCAACAATAACATAATGGTTTGTGTTCTTCTATGATGCACTAGCTTTATAGTGGCATAATCTTAATATTTGCTTAATATTTAAGCTGTGGAAGGATATAAATAATATTACAGCTGTTAACAATTACATGGTATCGCCATACAGAAAATAAAATAATACTAATCTCCGGCGGGACTCGAACCCGCAATCCCCAGGTTAGGAGGCCGGTGCATTATCCATTAGGCCATGGAGGCGTAATTTAGTGTTTATCTAACTGATTGATTGCTCATAGTTTAAAAATTAAGAATTTAATAAGTTATTTAAACCAATATTATTTCAATCCACTGTATCCTACTTTCCGTTCAGAGCAAATAATTGAACAATTATGCCCATAATCGAAAAACAATTGTGTGTTTCAAAATTACTATTTTTGTTTAAGTTGCATCATATGTTAATGTTCCTTACTAATCAATCTGTGTAATAAAATAATATTTCCATTTCCAACGCTTACTGCTGAAAATGAAATAAAACTTACCACCGGCGGGGATCGAACCCGTAATTCCCGGCTTAGAAGGCCGGTGCCTTATCCATTATGCCACGGTGGCAGATAAATGATGTCGTCAGGTAAGAAATCAATATTTTAATAGTATTGTTTTTAAAAGTGTATGCATGGTATATTGACACCAAACGTATCCTACGTTACATAAGTAGCATACAGTGATACACTAACTTTATAGTGGCATACACATGTTATTTTCAAGCTGTATAAGGATAAAAAATAATATTCCAATGGACGTGATTCAGACGGCGTGGAGGCCCTATCATAATATGAACGTGCTTCGCGCGCACTGACAAATCAATCTACAAACTAAGCAAAGCAAAATAAAGTTACATACTCTAACAACTGTTGAGAAAATACGTCTTAACTTTAACCGCTCACAATGAAACTCCGACAGAATTTTTTTATTCGATTAATTAAAAAATATTTTATTTAAGGTACCATGTTAGTTGAATGCAATCGCACATACACCTTGAATCTCATGTAGAGTCAAGTGCTATGGTGTTTGTGGATTGCGGATCGACATTCATCATCAGTATGGAGTCCCTCCGCCGTCAATGTTTTGCGCCTGTTCCATGTACATTTAGGGAGGGTGGGCCACCACAGCTAGGGTGTGAATGTCGTTAATTCTTTTTCTTCCAGCTCGTGTATTCTCGCCTGTGTTACAACCTGCTGAACGACCGCTATGGAGCTTTGCTCGGTTTCCGGATAGTCTGTCGTCTATTCCTGCCAGTACACTCGACTGCTAACATCAGTAAACACACAGATTGTGCACTTAACCTTCTAGTGCCTACTTCTATGTGGAACAACCAAGTGCGCCGGCCTCTTTGGTTGCAATTTTCTGACAGCTCTGTGTACGTGGCCGTTATACCTCGCATAGGCCTCCTTGCGTCTGGTTTCCCAAGGTTAACTTGATCACGATGAGTCGTTTCCCCACTTTTTACCACAGCATGATGTCGAGCCTGAGGTTTTCCGGACGATACTTGGGAAGAACAGCTTCTTGTCAAGGTCAACCTTTGCATCATTCGGTTTCGCATTCGAGAATTGAAATTTTCTGCGTCGGCTGTCCCTGTGCTGTTTCATCCGGCTTGACGAGGGTTTTTTCGCGGAGAACTACTGCGTTCGTGTTTTCTTTTTTGTTTAAGCGAGTCAACCAGCTGTTTGCGGACGTTGTCGCGACGACATATGTTAATTCCTTGTGACAGCGCTGTAGGACAGCAAGAAAGAACATCTTCTAGAGTGCCGAATGATCACAAATTTTGCATTTAGGATTTGGTATGAGTCCCTTACGACGGAGGTTGTCGGGGGATGGTGGGAGGTCATGGACTGACCTAAGGTGGAAGAGAAGTCTGATGAAGTCATACTTCCAGATGTCGTCACAGGTCAATATCATGTCTTGTGTATTGTATGTTGTCCATGCTCCCTGTGTTATACTTTCTATCGCTCGAGCGTGTCTTGGTGGATTATGTCCGCCTAACTTCTGTCTGGATCATGGCGCACCTCTCTTTCTTGTCTGCTCGGCTCCACAGAAGTGTTTGTGTTGCTCCAATCCGCTGACGTTCGACAACCGTCAATTTCACAATGTCTCTTTGCTTGAGCAAGTTCTCTGCTTGACTGACATTCTCTGTAGCCGATTATATCCTGCTGGTGGGGGTAACAATGCCTGCTACTCAGATCTGCTTATCTGCGGAGTATTTAAGTGTGAGTACAAGTCTCGTGTTAGCTGTCTTGAATTCCTCTGCCAGTGAGTTGCAGTTGTTGCTCTATCCGTACAGTCCAAGGCTGGAGAAACTGGGGGGGGGGGGGTTTCATAGCCACTTTCCGATGTGACGACTGGTGATCCTCTCTAATGCTTCTATTACTGAGCTCGACATGTATTACAGCATCACTGGCCAGATTAATGGGTGTATATTTTTCCTCTTCTTAAAATTTTGATTGTTTAGTACAAAAGCTGTACCAACACCAACATAGTAATGTGTCTTCTTCTATGATACACTAACTTTATGGTGGCATAATCTGACATATTTTTAATATTCAAGCTGTGTAATGAAACAAATTACATTTCAGTTGTTAACACTTAATTTTGGGATCACCATATAACGTGATATATAAAATGATACTAACCTCCGGCGGGACTCGAACCCGCAATACCCGGCTTAGGAGGCCGGTGCCTTATCCATTACGCCACGAAGGCGTAATTTAGTGTTTATCTTACTGATTGATTGTTCATAGTCTAAAGTATAAAATTGCTTTTAAGTCAGAAGTTAATAAGTAATTTAAACCACTCTTACTTCACGGCCGTTAACCACGCGCGCCACCTCTTTTTTGCGATGCATTAATAAATGAGCCAATGAAATTCCGAGGTGGCGCTCAGGCCTGGATGTTTTGAAATTGTATGGACAATTTTACAGGGTGATTAGTTTTTATATAAAAAAACACAACATAATTCGCATTATTTTTTAAATCGGGCAATGTTGAGCGATTCAGCGAAGACTTATTCGTCCAAAAATGTACAGACATGTACATTCTAAACCCATTTAAAAACGTGAGAACCTTTATAAGTTGTGGCTTGGTGGATTTTAAAAAGCATTTCGATGAGTTTTTCCTGTGTGACGAGAACATGTCCACCCAATTAAATCGCTAACGGCATCAAACGATTGCGTACAACATACATTAGATGCTGCATAAACATAAATATTGCCTTCTTGCCGACGTAGTAGATAATTTTGCAAGAGATTGAGCCAATGCTTAGGAGGTGGCGCTAATGATAGGAGGTGGCGCCAATGCAGGATGTATCAATAAACAGTCATATCGCAATGACATTATCACATGACGTAAATTTGATAGATAATGTTATTTATATATTAAATTTAGTTTTCAACGTACATACGAAGGCCCAAACCTTTACAGAACATAAACACAATCTATAATAAATAAAATGTAGTTTTTTTTTAAATAAATAAGTGATCAACTAAATTAAGATGTCACCAACATGAATAAAACATATTGTACGATGTATACCAAAAATGTGTAATACTCAATCAAACCAATTACTTAATGTTCATCGTTACCAAATACAGTATGGTAATTCACGAAATAAGTATAAGATAACACTTCTACTTGTAACTATGATTTGTGGCCGTTAATCCAAATGCTTAATTTACAAATACTGAATCAAGCTCATTTGTGTTGTTTTTCCCACCATCAACTCCCAAAAGATAGCTCGGTCTTTTTCCGTTAACATTGTTGTATAATACATGTAAAATGTTGTTATATTACAAAGACGAACGTTTATATCGATCAATACATTATAGAAAACTACTTTTTCTATTAAATACGCAAGCGACTCAAAATTGCTGAAGTAGTCAACTTACAAAAAATAATGTAAGATCGAAAATAAAATAGAAACCATAACATAAAATATTTCACTGTAAAATAGCTATAAATGTGCATCGGCGCCACCTCCTAATCTGAAATCCACCTCCTTGGCATTGGCTCCATCTCTTTTTGAAAAATGCAAATTTATCTATTAGATGGGCTAGAAGCCGATGTTTGTATTCACGCATTAACTTGTGCAGGTTCAAAGCAATCGTTTTATGTAACTAGCGTTTTAATTGGCAGGAAATTTGCTCGTCACACAGGCAAAATACATCGATGTACGAATTATACCATGCCACAACTTATAAAGGTCCCCACGTTTCCAAATGGGTTGTGATTGTATGTTTATGTACACTTTTAGATGTATTTATAATTAATGAATCGCACTTAATTGGCCATTTTTTTAATATTGCGAAATGTGTTGAACAACATTTAACGCCTAATCACATTGTAAAATTATCCGTTAAATTTCAAAACATCCGGGCCTGAGCGCCACCTCAGAAGTTGCAATGGCTCATGTATTAATGCATCTCAAAAAAGAGGTGGCGCGCGTGATTAACGGCCGTGTACTTCAATCCACTGTATCCTACTTTTCGTTTAGCGCAAATAATTGAATCAGTATACCCATCATTCAAACACAAACGCAAACACGTTTATATTTTTCAATATTACTATAAGTTGCATCGTCTGTAAATATTCGATAATATTATATCGATATCTATAATATTATTCCCATTCCAACGCTTACTGATCGCCATGCTGGAAATGATATAAAACTTACCACCGGCGGGGATCGAACCCGAGATCCCCGGCTTAGAAGGCCGGTGCCTTATCCATTAGGCCACGGTGGCAGATAAAAGCCGTCTTAAAGTAAGAAATAAAAATGCCAATAGAATTGCTTTTGAAAACACTACCCATTGTCCTACAGATGCCTGCAATCATAAAAGATGTTTTTTCCTAGATGTTACAAATGCGCAAACCGGAACTCTTGACAGCAGTGTTACATGCTAAAAGTAGATAATAGTCATCAATGACTTTGAGCATGGGGCATCGAATTTTAAAAAGTACAGATTCAAGGATATGTTTTGGTATAAATTGGACAATATATATGTAAGAAATAGGACAATAAGCCTTTTTTAACTGTTTGTGACATTGGATTGTAGTCTCACAACTTGCTTGCCACGTTAATTTCCAAATGTATTTTGTTGGGCATTATTGCTCGTCAACATAAACTTGTGCTTTTTTGTGAGAGTAGATTAATAATTACGCCTGTAGATTAATAATAACGCCTATGATCACAGCATAATTGTGCTCTCATTATTTTTAATCGCACCATCTGTATGGTATCGCTAATAATCAAGTTGTGTCAGATTTTATTCAAGTCTCATAATAAAGAAACGTAGTTAGAACATATTAGTGCTACGCGTTACATCGGAAACCGGAGTACTTTTGTCCTGACGGACATGAGAAAACAAACCGGATTTGCAAGTTTGTGTATGGCTATTTATAGAATTAAAAAGCGTTCGCAATTAGTTCTAGCGAGATCGTCAACGTGGAAACTTCAAATTCAAAAGCCAGAAATTGCGGGTTCGATGCCCGCCGGTGGAAAGTTTTATTTCATTTTAAGCATTGCGATGTTAGCAGTTAGCGCTGAAATGAGAATATTATTATATAAGCTTGAATATTAACGAATATTTTCAGATGATGCATCTAAAAAAATACTAATATTTAAAAACACAATTGTGTTTAGATCATGATAAATAATTATTCAATTATTGGCGCCAAAAGGATAGTAGGATGCAGTGGATTAAAGTAATGTTTGGTTAGAATGACTTAAACTCTAACTTAAAAGCAATTTTATATTTAAAACAATGGCCAATCAATCAGTAAGATGAACATTTAAGTACGCCTCCGTGGCCTAATGGATAAGGCACCGGCCTCCTAAGCCGGGGATTGCGGGTTCGAGTCCCGCCGGAGGTTAGTACAATTTTATCTTAAGATAAAAGCTAAGACGTATTTTCTCAGTAGTTGTAATAGTATGTGATAAGCATTGCTTTAAAACGTGTATACAAGTTATATTTACACAAAACTTACTTTTATCCACTGAATCCTACTGTCTGTTGAAAATTAACGTGATTCAGACTGCGTGAAGGAATCATCATAAAATGTACGTGTATCTCGCGCACTGACAAATCAATCTACAGACTAAGAAAAGCAAAATAAATTATAATATACTCGTACAACTGTCGAGTAAATACGTCTTAACTTTTACCGTCTACACTCACCTTGAATCTCCTGAAGACTCAACTGCATCATCAGCATGGAGTCCCTCCGTAATGAATGTTTGGCGCCTGATTCATGTACATCTCTGTAGGGTGGGGACACCTTAGCAACAGTGTGAATGTCGATAGCTCTAGTATTCCCATTCAAACGCTTACTGCTGATATCGCAATTCTGAAATAGAGAATACTATGTTAGTGTGATTGTGTACTTAAATTTATCCCACGAGTGAAGAAAGGTTTACATGGCGAGGCTTGCCGAGCCTTGTAAGCCTTTCTGACACGAGTGGGATAAATTTAAGTACACAATCACACTAACATAGTATTCTATTTATCCTACAATATTGTTTTATTTAATTTATTCCTAAACTAAAAGCAAAAACACATTAAATTAACTGAATCTAACATTGCGTAGCAATATTTATTGTGATCTTTCCTGTTTACGGAAATCGAAATAGTCCTTAAGAATTCCACGCAAAAGAAAAGTAACGAGACAAAATATCGCTATACGCCTCGATTCAAATTTAATCAGCGTTCCAAATGTAACAGACTCAAGTAGAACACAGACGGTTGTGTTCAAACTACAATTCTTGTTTCACCATTGTAAAAAACCAAAAAACAAACATGGCTCCCGCCATTTTGAAATTTACAAAATGTGTAAACACATACCGTGGCTACGTGAAGCATGATTCAGCATTTATTCCCGCCGATATTGTTAATTTTAGTCTTTAAACAACTCTTCTTTTTACACACATTATACTTACTTACATAAAATATTGTTCTACTCACCTCACCGAAGTTGTATAATAACCACATCCATGTTTAATTTCGTAATGTTTAATTTGCTTCCATGACGAGTTAAAATTCTAGACAAATTTCTTCATCGCCATCCATCTTTTCCATTTTAAAGCACTGGATGTAAGCAGGATATTCTTTGTGGATAGACATTCTTTGATCGACTGACAAAGGAACGACTAAACCATCAAAGAAATTACCATTTTTATTTGACATCGATTTCCTTCGAACAGTTAAAGAACAATTAACTGACACTTTTCTTAAATTTAATCCATCAATTGTTCAACAAAACATCGCGTTATTCGAGTACATTCGACATTTTAACTAAATCGAAAATGCAGTCTCACCAGTTTCATTCCAGTTTTACATCCAAACACTGTTTTTCACATTCATAATATTATAATAATCCATCGTAAACACACACACTCGTAAACTCGTTAAACGACTGCGTACCCAATGACCTAAATGACGCAATCAGGAGTGAAAGGCCAAAAAAACTAGTCCCTACGTAATGTTCTTAAAATAAGTGTGGAAAAAACCTGATCTAAAAATAACCGTGGAGAAAACCTTATCTTTTCTTTATGAGTCGTTTTTGTTCTATAAAATCATTTAGCTGTAGGATAAAATGAAATAAAACATACCAACGGCGGGGATCGAACCCGCAATCCCCGGCTTAAAGGCCGGCGCCTCATCCATTAGGGCACGGTGGCAGATAACAGCTGCGCTAAAGTAAAAAAATCAATAAGCCAATAGAATTTCTTTTAAAAGTGTATACATGGTTTATGTACACCAAACGTATCCACTGTATCCTGCGGTACATTACCTATAAACGCGGTATAGACTTAGTGAAGGAATCATCATAAACGCTGCGTATATGCTTAATTTCGTACTCCATTTCTAAAAGGTTGCTCTTCTCTATTTGCGAACTTAGTGCCTACTTCGATATTGTACCTCTTCTTGGTTTTTTCGGCGTAGCTGTATACGACAGCTTTTCACCTGCATCTGACCTTTGTAAGCGTACAATCAATTTTAATATAAAATTTCCCGCCGGTTTAGGCCTGGAACTTTTTGCAGTAGAAAACGTGCTATCTACAAACAGTTTTCACATTGATATTATATGTTATTCAATCGACTTTCTATTTTTGGGAAGTATATGGCATGAAAAGGGGTTCTGCAGTTCGTTTAGCAACGATGTTAATTGCGTATTCAGCATGAAACAATTGTATCTCTAATGATAATGCTTGAGATATAGAACATTTGCACACTTAACTCTCGCCATAAAAACAGTTTGTGCGTTCCCCTTTTTTATTTAGGAGATTGTCAGCGACAGAACGTTTATACTTAAAGGCTGTTTTCTCATATTTGGTAATTATTACGATATTGCATTCTGTGCACTAATAAATTTTATATCAAATAAGTATTGTTGTTCAATAACCTGATATACGCTTTGGCGAAAACATTTAAAATTGTTTTCGAAAATGACTATTAAACACGTAACTGTATAAAGCTTTAAACAAGCCGTCGTTCGAATCGCTACCTCATGTTAATGCATTGCATTCCAACCCGCAAGGTATCAAGGCCAGTTCGCAGTTAGTTACAGATTATCGTTATATAAACGCTACGCTATCGGGTGGACTAAAAAGATACATATTAAATGAAGATATTCGGCGATATTATTATGGTATGTCAATCATAGAGTTTTATGTGTTTGCAACAATTGCATGATAAGTACCAGTTTTGATTAATTTTATTAGAAATATTCAACCATATATCGACCAATTTATAAAGCATAAGCGCAATGATTCACGATGCTATTTTAATAATGGAATCAAATAACAATGTCCGACAAACCACAAAAAACCAGGTCTGTTCGAAGAACGCACGTTTAAATATTTCAAATATGTGCGACTGATTCGTGTGTTGCCGGTTGATCTATATGCTTTCATTTATTTTCATTCTTCTTGTGTTTTTCTATTCTGTAAATACTGTATAGATATCTGATCAATAATATCTAATGAAGCGAAATAAGCCACGATATATGGCGCAACACCCCGTCCCCTTAATTGATTTGCGTGTAATGCAGCTAAGAACTGCGTAGAAAAAACATTTTTGATCTCATAGATACAACTTTTAATCGTTCATCAACATCGACCACAATCAACACCGTTTCATACATATGTGTGCATATCATTAACGATTAGGTTGAATGATAAACTTTCAGGATGCGTTTATTTCTTTATCGAGTTAAACTCGACAAATTTTAACGAAACCCATTTTCTTACCGATGCCTGCAATCATGTAAGATTATTTTTCTTAAATGTTACACATGCGCAAACCGGAGGTCCTTACAGCAGAGTTACATTCTACAAGTTGTTGTTTAGTCATCAATGGTTGGGAGAACACAAAAGTACAGATCCCAGGATATGCTTTCGTATAAATTAGAGAATATATATGCACACTGTTACACTGGATTGTAGCCTCACTTACTTTTAAACACTCTATCCTACTGCATGTTGAACATTTCCGAGATATATACTGCGTAAAGGAATCATGCATCTTCATCACGCGCACTGACAAGACAATCTATAAACAAAGCAAAGCAAAATAAGTATATGTAATCACATACTTTAACAAATTTTGATAAAATACTTTTACCGATCACAAACCAACTGCGACAGAATTTCTCATTCGATGAATTTAAAAATATTGTTTGTATAGTACAGTCTAAGTTGAATACAATCGCCCACCCATGCGTGAATCTCTTGTATACTTAAGTTCTATGGGGATTGTGTATTGCGAATCGACATTCATCATCAGTATATAGTCCCTCCGTCGTCAATGTTTCGCGCCTGGTCCATTGACATCTCGAGAGGGTGGGACCACCGTATCTACTGCGTGAATGTCGTTAGCTCTACTTCTTCCAGATTGTGTATTCTCGCCTTTGTCAAAACCTGCTGGACGACCGCTCTCCCAGCAAACACAATAACGTTGTAAAAACGTTATAATAACGATATACATAACGTTGGTAAAATGTTATTTTAAAACGTCCATACGACGTGATTTTGTGAACTCCATATAACGTTGTTATAACGTTTTAAAATAACGTTATTAAGTAACCAAAATGCAACCTTTATATGACCTAACTGTATTATTGACACACTACACAACACACCATATTTTAATTATTTTTTTACAATATAATAACACAATCAAACAATGTTAACCTGAAGAATTTTACTTCAATAATGAATGATTGTAATGCTTTCAGTTGTTAACAATTGTTAAACAGAAGTACATTAACAAACTAAAAAAGGATCGAAAATTTACAATCTACAAGAATCATTTAAAACACATATACTCTATTAGTTGGCTAAAACAATAAACTTCCCGTAACCATGTCTATTCAGAGCATTTGTGAAAGTTTACCCAGTTAAAATCACAAAACTTTCTAAATTGAATCCATTGAAATGTCACAACGTAATATATGTAATGCATAAAAAAGAAGATATGCATATTTTACCTTTTCAAATGTAATCACAGGTTGTTGTTTTTTCAAAATAAGGTTGAAGTTTTATAAGAACATTTTTTTCCTAACCTCATAACTTCCTTTTTTTAAATCAAAACCTCCAAACTAAGAAAACAGGAAGTTCATACTTCATTTATGAAGACCCTGTCTATTATTACAATAACAGAGCAAATTGTCTACATCTGCAATAAATTAAACATCGATATTAGACAAGTCCGCACAGGATTTTTGCTAAGAAGATACTTCATTTTAACGAAAAATGTTATAAAAGCGGAAAGTGTCGTCCCTGATTAGCCTGTGCGGACTGCACATGCTAATTTGGGACGACACTTTACGCACATGCACTATGTCCAGTTTTCTCAGAACACTACTCAAATTATAAATAGTAACATACACGGAAAATACTAAATATTAAAGACAATATCAGGGGTTTTCAGCCTTATATAACAGAGGCCTATTAAAGGCCACTTCCCAATTGAACATTTATTAAGTTGACTTAAATGAAGAAAAAGAGTTCATCACAGTCAAGCCCCCTAAGCAACAAATCACCATTGTCAAAGTTAAGTGAAACGCAAAGGTTGGACCAGACGGTTACAAGACTCTTTAGGGACAGTACGTAAATATGGCTAATGAAAGTCCAACGACAGAAGGTTGGGACTTAATGAGTTCGCCAGAAGCCACCAACTAGCGTGGCCAACACGCTTCACCAACACAAACCGTCCAGAACAGCGACCTGGCTTGCTCCAAACGGGCAAGTACACAACTAGATCGATTTCACCGTACAAATTCAAGTCAAGCAACAACAAGGAAAACACAATAACGTTTCATGGAGCATACATCGGTAGTAACCATGACTTAGTTATCACCACAAGCAAGCTGACAAGCTAACAACTTAATGAGCAAGTACATCATGAAGTACCGTCGCATTTAATTTGACTTAGAAAATTTAAATACCAATGGATAGCAGAGACGTTCAAAGCATAGATGTGTTGCAAGTTTGTAGCCTTGAACATCTCAGACAATCAAATAGACAACATCATGGCACAGACTTTTTCTCTATGAAAAGGCAGGAAAATACGGGAGTGAAATCAGCACGATGAAGTTGTTGATCATGGCGAACAGCATTACCGCCACCAGTACAAACAACACCATAACAGCGAGAAGCTGGAAGAAGTGACCTTAAGTTCTTTAGAGCAAACCTGTCTAAGGATGGTACAAAAGCCGCTGAGATCCTTTTTGCTAAGTATTGCTTAGGCGAACACAACGATGGCCAGACTAAGCTGGCTGTGGACAATTAGGTCCATCAGCTTCTCCACCAATGAACCGTGACTTAGGCAACACACGTTGCTTTTTAACATCACCATTTACTACACATGAATGATAAAGAATACACTCATGCAGTTTTAGGCCTATAGGGGCAATCTGTTAGTGGCTCTTGTTTAACAGACTATATGCGGCAGATTGAAACAAACCTGCAGGAATCATAAAAAGTTGGTAGCGACAAAGCCATATATTACTTCGACCGTAAAGTGCGGAAAATGAAACAAAAATGTTTTAGGAGACAGAGTCGTCATTAAAAAATTGGGATTGAAAGGGAAACATAAGCTTTTGGATATCTGGAGCGAACATGTGTGTCTGATAATTGATCAACCTTATCCCCTTATACATTTTAAAGTGCAAAAGGAAGACAAATCCGTGGTAATCAAAACGTTACACGGAAACAATTTGTTACCATTGAAAAACCTACCTCAACAAATGAAATCTCTTCTGAATCTGACATTAATTGCAGTAAATCATCAGAATCTGAAATATCGGGAGTATATAAGCCACCGCACAGGCGAGCACTTGGCGAAATTGGTATATTGCCGAGACGATTAAGGCAGCACACCAAAGAAGGAAGCAGAATATTTGAATTGGCCACTGTCAAAAAGTGAAATATTGGGAAAGGGTAGGTTTCAATGTCATGTTTGAGGGTAATAGGTCTTATTGTACCCCCAAATTGCATTAAATCCTCAGAATATGATCATTTTCAAATGCGAAACTGTGATCTCTTCCCATACTTGGGTTCTTTGTTACTCGGGAAGGACAACTGCGGTACATGTAGGTATTTTGTATTTTTTGGTCATTTTTAAGCTGGAATGACCAGTAGGGTCACGCTGTGAATTATTGCGCGAAAACTACTGGGTAACTTGGTATTTATTCATGGTTTGATGGGTTGTGCTATGTTTTTCGTGTAAAAATATCATTCCAAAAGCAGGCTATCATTACGTTTCTTTCCACTTTCGTACATGGTAAAAAGGTTGATTTTGAAGTCCCTGTTTGCAGTCTTGCCGTTCTTTTATTTTTGTCAATAGTATCACCTGTACAGGTTCCATAATTATGCTATTGTTTTATCTTAAATGAAGTTTCAGACCAATTGTGTGCAGTGAATGTGTTTGCAGGTTCGTTGTTTTCTGAATTGAGCTTGGTGGAGATCAAGAAGGTGTCCGCGTCTCCGAGAGATTGTGTTTCTACCGTGGTCCGCTAAATAAAATCGCTCACGAAAACCGCCAATATGGCAGGTTTCCGGTGCTTTTGCAACATAGACCTTTTTTTGCCTTGTGATTTTATATAGTATATATAGCAACTGTTTTAAACATTAATAAAATGTTTGTATTGTATTTTATTTGTTTATGGTACATATATTGTACACATATTGACGTTTATTGAAACATTTTGTTTATAAACGTGATTCCATTAATATTAAATACACGTATGTAATAAGAAAACCGTTTAGTGGTGTATATAATCACATTAATGGGTAACTTTATAATGAAATCATATGCTATTACATTACTTTAAAATTGTTGATATTTTTTTCATGAAATGTCAAGAACGACATTTATCGGAGGAGGGAAATGTGTCACTGGATATACATTTATATAATGTATGGTAGATTTACGTGTAGATTTATCTAAAATATTTAATTGATTACAATTCTTTGTTAAGGTAACGGTACTTCAGGGCACGCTCGGGGGAGCCCGCTGTGGAGGCCATCAGAAGAAAAGCTTGATGGATAACGTGAAAGAGTGGACATAACTCCCCATTAATGAATTACTCTCAGCAGCCCATAGCAGTCCTAATTGGCGGAGGATTTATGTATAATCATCGGTCAACGGAATGATGATGACGATAATGATGATGATGATGATAATGATGATGATATTGATGATGATTTTGTTGTTGATTTTGATGATGATGATGATGATGATGATGATGATGATGATATGATGATGATGATGATGTTGATGATGATGATGATGATGATGATGATGATGATGATGATGATGATGATGATGATGATGATGATGATGATCATGATCATGATCATGATGATTATGATGATGATGATGATGATGATGGTGGTGGTGGTGATGATGATGATGATGATGATGATGATTATGATGATGATGATGATGATGATGATGATGATGATGATGATGATGATGATGATAATGCTGTTGCTGCTGCTGCTGCTGCTGCTGATGATGATGATGATGTTGATGATGATGATATTGTTGATGATGATAATGATGATGATGATGATGATGATGATGATGATGATGATGATGATGATGATGATGATGATGATGATGATGATGATGATGATAATAATGACGACGATGATGATGATGATGATGATGATGATGATGATGATGATGATGATGATGATGATGATGATGATGACATGATGATTATGATCTCAAAGATTAATCGAAGTAGCTATTAAATCTCTATTTTGAATTTTGAGTACAATTATGGAAAACTTCTTTTAAACCGATCTTTATTTAAATGTTTGCCATTCCAATCGATGACTTTTCATACAATATTTGTCATGATTTAAAGATTCGATCTCTTACTGCAGAGTGCAGTTTTCTTATTGAATAGGTAAATTTCATATTGTAATTACATCAATGTAAAATATCGATACGACGCAGTAACAAAATACGCAGTGCGCCTTATCTAAAAATAGTTATTTTGGAATCCTAGGTGAACAATCCTGTTAGGTCACACTTTAAAGTCACTGTTCACAGAGCCAGCAGACAAAGGACACTTAACTGGTGTACCGTGTATACGTATGTATGTGCCTGTTTGCCTACCGACAGTTCGATCCGTTTGTCATTCCGTCTGTTCATTCGAATATCGAATATTGAGCTAAGCAAATAATTGATCATAAAAAAAAACGGCACATGGAAAAGCTTTTCATCGTATTCACGCTACTAAAACGTGTACTCAACCAGTCAGATAATTACGTATACGCTCAATCACCCGTCTAACGAAAAAAAAAATACAATTTCTTAACAGAATTCATCAATATATTTAAAATACTTAACAACATCATTTTAATCTCTCTTTGAAATTTAATTAGAATAGCTAATGTGAACTTGTGAAACTTAAATTGATTTATATACGGGCTCTATTTAGCATTAAATTCCACAAAATAAAATATTAACTTTAAAGGAAAATTTTTGGGACACTTTTATACTACTACACTTGCTTTAACTTTCTGGAAAAAATAAACAACATTAAGGAATATGCACCCGAAAATGCGATAAAATGTAAAAACCCAAAGCGCAAGTTTGATACCTACTATGAAAACAATAGTTTTTGAATAACTTATTATTCAAGTCGATAAGGTAAAACTAATATTCTCCAAAAACCATTGTTTCTTTAGGAAGTAAATTCTACGGCTTGATTTTTTAAAACGAAAGCTTAAAAGATGAATTGTACTGATAGTTAATTTATTTTAATATGCATCCAAATGGTACTTTAATTCATAAACACTTTAATACCGATCACGTTGCTAACCTCGCGCCAAGATAGTAACTTACCTTGCATTTATACACTGCATTTATTTATTTTTTATATATACAATACCATTTGCTATAAACAATTGGTTAATACTACAACTTTATTTTAAAATCCGAATGTGCTGTTCTTAATTGTGATGTTTCCACTCAAGTGCTTCAAGTGATCTATTTAGTGTTTAAGCCATATACTATACTAATACAGGAAATAAGGGGGTAAGTTTTAAAATATAAGTGGGTCACATATTTTAAATGGTTGGGAAAAACAATGATAGGGCGGGAGGCCTGCCATTCTGCTTTAGCTAAATCATTAGCACTTTGTTACCAAATAACAATCATTTGCCATGAACGCCACTTTACATCGCCGGTCGTGCACTACCAACGCAACATCTTTATATGAACAATATGGAAAAGGGGTTTACATTAAAAGTCAAGAAAGCGATATACATGTACATGTATACAAAATACAGCACTTGTATAAGAATTATAATTGAAATAATTATAACTTGACATTACGCAGAGATTCTGTTTGAACAGTTCACACAGGTTGTGATCCATAAGAGGCGGAAGCTGGTTCCCCAGATGAAGTTGCGAGGCGGCAAGGGAAGCGTGCGTACCTTGCTTACGATACTCTCTAAATAGATGAGGTATCGCAGCGCGCGTAGGGGCACGATGACAGTAGGATTTCAATCTTGTCTTGGAATATTCATAGACATGATGAAATGTTTTGGTAATATATATATAAACTGGCATTAAAAGTAAAATATTGCAAATTGTTCAAGATGTATATGAAAATGTTAAACCGTGTGTTAAATGATTGTCTATTTATTCTGATAATTTTCGTTACTCGGTTGGTCTTCGGCATGGGGGGTATTGCCCCCTTTGCTCTTTTCACTGTTTGTAGAATATCTAGAGATGTTTTTACACCACAGTATAAAGTCTGGTTAAAGGGATCTTTTCACGCTTTGGTAAATTGACAAAATTGAAAAAAGTTGTTTCAGATTCGCAAATTTTCGTTTTAGTTATGATATTTGTGAGGAAACAGTAATACTGAACATTTACCATGGTCTAATATAGCCATTATATGCATCTTTTGACGATTTTAAAACCTAAAAATTATAAAGCGTTGCAACGCGAAACGATTGAATAATTTGGAGAGTTCTGTTTTTGTCGTTAAATTTTGTGAAACTACGAAGATTGCTTATATAAGGTATAAAATACTTCACATGTATGTACTCGGCGGAATAGCTCAGTAGGCTAGAGCGTTTTTACTTCAGTACTCTGGCAGAACTCCAGGGGTCACTGGTTCGAAACCTGGTCCGGGAAATGTTCTTTTCCTTTTTTTAATTTTATTCTTGATTTTTTACTGGAGCTTTTACGATCCAATGTTTACATTTATCGATATAAAGCATTTAATGAATAAGTTAAAAAATGCCAAAATCTGTGAAAAGGCCCCTTTAAACTATAGACGATGTTGTACTTATGTGTTTCCTTTTCGCCAATGATTTGGCCATATTTGGTAAAAATTCCAAACATATATGGATAATCTGTGTTTGTATTGTGATACTTGGAGTCTTAAAGTAAACACTTCAAAAACTAAAATCACGGTTTTCAGTACAATGGTCATGACATCGAAACATGTAATCATTCTAATTACTATGGTACTGTAATACATTATACAGGTCGTTTTACATTTAACCATTTAGTAGGTAAATCTCTTAAGGTTATGCATACTATACTTTACAAGTGCAGAATGTATGATTTGAAACCTAAACCAGGTAGTCAGTTATTAGATGCGTTTGTTGGTTCGATTCTTAACTATACCTTCGACATATGGGGTTTTACAAAGTCTGAAAAAATAGAACGTATTCATTTACAGTTGTGTAAACAGTTTTGTAAACAGATGCTACAAGTAAGACTCAGCATGTGTTTATGGATACCCACTTTACGGTAATCGTATAATCAGACTGTTAAAATAATACTCTATATATTGGATCTCCAGAGGGAGGAAATCATTAAAACTTGATACAGTCACTCTTTTATTAAAATATTTCGGCCACAGGCCTTCTTCAGTCAACGATTATACAGAAAATTTCACAAAGCGTTTTCTTCTGTTGATAATACCAGAAGTAAATGCAATTAAATGACGCACGTATGCATTATATGCTGTTTATTAATGTTGTTGACTGGAACACACTGTCTTTTACATTACAGCCGAAAGGTTTCATAGTCTTTAGTCTCTTAATCCACAACGCTTCCCTAATCATACGTTCTTGGCGTCCAGCGATATTAAGCGTCTCTAGGACTGAGAAGTACATGTTGTCATCGCAATGGCTCGAGTTAATGTGTGTAGTGATTGGCTTTTCTTTAAGAACCCACCTAAAATAGTTAAATTAAAATAAAACTAGAATTAACTCGCGTTTGAACATTTCCACGTGCAAACATATGGAAACATACCTACCCCACGTGCTAAAGCATCCAGTCGTCACGGATGAAGGCTTTTATCGTGAGCTTGCATAGATCGTAGTCAAATGATCGTATGTAAAAGTTTAAATCAATATCTTTACTCATAACTGAACTATTCAAGTTTGAAAAGTGATGCGTTAGAAAAGTCTCCAAGAGTTCTCTTTAATTTATGAGCGCCAACATGTGCGAAATTTTCTTCCGATCTAGCGCGTAAGTTTTTGTACTGTTGATTTACAGGTTAATAAAAAATGTAGTAAACATATGCCATTGTTGGCATTCAAACTCATACCGCATGTACAAAACATGTATTGATATTCATCCATCCACTTAACTTCCACTAAACGCCCTGTCCTAAACACACGTAATTGATGATCTTCATCGTCATTATCCGTGTATATGTAAATGTGTAAAATCTATTTTAATGCCGACCAACTTATCTCTCATAACTTAAAAACCATGCTGCGTTTGATACTCGCGTGCAATCGCGTACATTACTTGTAACCTCGTATAATTTAGGAACTGACACATTGCTAATACATATTCCGATGGTTTCACGTGTAGAGCGATGTTAATACTTTATTGAAAATCCGAACTTGCATTTATTGGAATGCATTGTATCTGGAAAGTCTGTTAACATGCTTTAATCATGTCACTATATGTGTAATAACTAATCATGAAGTAAACTGTGAATTGTTTTCGTAGGATGTGTGCCTGCGCGCTGGCTCATTCCACAGGTGGTTAGCGTGTGGCTATGATATTAATTAGTGAAAACATCATTTTGAATGATAAATAATCATATTATAACGAAAAATTAACTTTTCTAAAAAAAAAATCACTATCTAATATATATATAACAAGGTATGCAACTCAAAATCAGCCCAAAACGGGGTGCATCGCTTTGAACAGCCATATCTTCATCAATTGTGCAGCGATTTTCACGATCTCGGTCTTATTCAACGCAGAAATGAATTTCCTTTCTGGAAATGTATATGTCTTGCAATATTTTTACAAATGCTTGGTCAACTTTTAAGAAATAACACGATACACACCACGCATGACCCAGTTGACAGTGATCATGCAGTCTTTATGAATGAATTCTCCAGTTGTAAAGACACACCTCCGCATTGGACCAATGAAATCACTCGTATGTTTAAAATGTCAGTTAGTTGAAATGTATGTAAACAAAGGTCTCAAACGGCGCTGGACAATTAGTCTTGATGCATAATGTAACGACAAGAACGGTAATAATGTTTTTTCATACGTTTTATTGAATTATGGTATCGAACTACATGAACTTTGTAGGGAAGTTGCCCTTTACTCCGTGAAGATATCAGTCTTAAAGACTGCATGGTCATGATCATCACATTTCATGTGAATTGTGCTTACCAGAAATACGACTTATTTTCAAATTCGCAATTGCTTGCCAGATCGTATCTTTGAATGTGTATTCATTCTTCACTATGGTCAATATTGCTTTCCAAGACTGGTGTCGGATATATTACAACACAAACTAACACGACACGCTGACAATCAAATATACTATTAATAGCAAATTAATATTTCGCAACTATGTTATTTTCGCTTTTTTGTTCTATATATACACATTTTAAATCAGCATTATAGTCATTCAGTGTCGCAAGCTACGTTTCGTGTTAAATTGTATCATCATGTTTATTACTGAAAATTGTCGCCAATAATATCTAGACCGAGTGTAAGTAGGTCACTGAACCACATTAAAAACGCGTCATCGCCCTGGTTACAGCTCTCCTTTTCATTATGACACTTATTCAGAACGTTCCTTCGAAAATACCTCAGCCGAGCACTTTATATGACTAATGTCATTTGCCCAATCATCATACAATTAATAAGAATATTCAATCTCATTTAAATATCTTGCCCAAATTTATTATTGTAATTGGTTCTGATCAAATAAAAACACACTTCTAGAGGTGAGGCGGGGGGCTAATATGTTTTTTGTTAAACTATTTTGACACTACAAATCGCACTTGTTTGGCCAATCATCATTACACTTGATCAGCACATTTCCGTCCAGTGATAAAAGGCTAAAAGGGGCAGTATGTATTTTATATTAAAACCTTGTTAACACTATCTGTTTAGAACAGTTTAGTTTTTTACGGGTCTTATGAGAGAACAATAACAAATGTGATCGTTTAGTTGCATATTAGTTGTTAAGAAACATTATAACTTTGACTCGTTTTGGTTGCATGGCGGATTGTTTACATAGCATATTTTGGTTGTTTGAAATAAGTTTACTTTTGCCATTACGAAGAATCTGTTATTTTAGTGTAAGCGCATTCCACAAAACATCAACATAAGAGGAATATTATAAAAACATGCATGCAAGTTTTTACCTTATCTTTTCAGTTCCTGTTCGTACATCTCAAGCAGAAAACATCAAGATAAGCATTTCAAACGTTTCAAGCAATTGTGGATCGCCGTTGGGCATGGTGTGCGAATGTGAAGGTGACGGCGCAATTTTCTATTTTAAAAATAAGACGTCTGTGGAATACATAGCGGAATGCCAGTTCACAAATGGCCCTCATGCCCAACTAATGAACGGTGCGTTGAACAGCTCATACACTATATAGCGTAATTATTCGTCATGCATTCTTACAATAACAAGTCTCACTTATGACTTGTCTGGAACATACATATGCAAAGAGTTGTTCGCGGAAACTAACTATGTTACCCACAACGTATCTTGCACAGGTAAATTTAAACTATAATGCCGTAGTATTAATTGAAGTAATAGTAGAAGCAACAGTTGTTCGTGTGGTCGTTGTTCTTTTATTGTTTTGTCGAGTTCATTTTAATCAGAACTCACCATTTTCGTTTCATATGATAAGTTTCTTCCTTGCAGATACCACAAGTACCGGGCGGGAGACCAGTGGTTTTCCAATTTGGCTAATTGTATGCCTCTCGACCATCGGATTGTTTGTTATTGTTTTCATCGTAGTTCTTATTTACACTCGAAAATTACGTCGAACTGATGCTGAGTAATATAATAATGTGTTAATTTCCATTATAAATGAAAACCATTTTAAATGCATATTAAAACAGAAATAAGTATGCTCGCTGTAGGGAACCTGGACTGTTCGTGATATTTAGATCAGAGGCATGCTCTATATCAATTATTACTTTGTATTTGTTGAATAAGACGTTTAAACCGTAGAAAGGGAATACGTAAAATGCAAATTTTGTAAATAAATCTATACTGAATTACGCGTATATGGGTGATAACCGGTTCTTAACAAACGTTAAATAACCATAGTAAAAATCCAGGCTTGCCCCTCAATGATACCCATAGCTCAACATCCTTTTATTTTGACCACACTGGGCGGGTAGAAAGCAAATCGTATTCCCCACAAAAGCAAGGTTGTAGGCGGCTGCAGCTTGAACCCGTTTGCGACAGGTCCATTTACTCTACGGATTTCGATGAGAAAAAGAAAAAGGAAGAAATTGATAATACGCTCGTCCTTGGTGTTGTTGTCAATGAAAATACTGTCAATGGGAATGAGACAGTAAATAAACCAGTCAACAATACTGACGCCCCTACATGTACGCTGGTAAGTCCCACACATTAATGTGACATGAACGTATGTGTGTATTGAAAAAATAGCTAAACTAAACAATTCAAATTAAGTGTGGTATATGTGGTATATTACAATTCCACGACCCTCATATAAGTAATTATCTTTATCATTTATATTCTTAAATTTATCGTATTCAACATAAACATTGAAACAGGATCACGGCCTCGTTTGCAACGTTGATAAATAAATGTAAGCACTATATTTGTGTTAATAATTTCGTTTGAGGAATAGCGACATAATTCTTTTTTTATGTAATTAGTATGACCAGACTAAAGAATTAGTGGGAAGAGATACAAAAACAAGACGCTGAAACGAATCAATGTAGAGGCATTCCGGATTTCACCGAACAAGAAATAAACCATGAGGACCCGTGTACATCACCTTCACAGAGGTTTCTTGTACGTTTTAAAAAAAACTGTTTGATTATTGAAATTATTATTTAAATCAGAATTTATATAAATATTGTTTTTTAATAATTAAATTATATTTAAAAATGGTAAAAATGTTTAACATCGCTCTTTTTTTGACAAATCAGTTTATTATGGTTCTCTTCGTTTGAACAGAAACAAAATACATTTCACAAGAGAAAGGAACTTCACGAATTATCGAACAGAAAACTGAGTGAGTAAATGAGCTTGGTCCATCAAAACGTATATGATCGATTACTACTACTACTACAACGACTGCTTCAAATTTCTCTACTGCTACTGCTGCTATTTCTGTTGCTGCTTCAACTACAACAACTACTACAACTACTTTTACTACTGCTACTTCTACTACAACAACAACAATTACTACTCCTACAACTACTACTACTACTACTTATACTACTACAACTACTACTACTACTGCTACAACTACTTCTAAAACTTCTACTAGTACTGCTATTACCACTAAAACTTCAACAACAACAGCTACTACTACTACTTCTTCTACAACTACTACTTCTACTACTACTACTACTACTACTACTACTACTACGACTACTACTACTACTACTACTACTACTACTACTACTACTACTACTACTACTACTACTACTACTACTACTACTACAATTACAACAACAACTACTACTACTACTACTACTACTACTACTACTACTACTACTACTACTACTACCACTACTACTACTACTACTACTACTACTACTACTACTACTACTACTACTACTACTACTACTACTACTACTACAACTACTACTACTACTACTACTACTACTACTACTTCTGCTGCTGCTACTACTACTACTACTACTACTACTACTACTACTACTACTACTACTACTACTACTACTACTACTACTACTACTATTACTACTTCTACTACTACTACTACTACTACTACTACTACTTCTACTACTACTTATACTACTACTTATACTACTACTTATAATACTAATACTAATACTGCTATCACTTCGTGTTGAGTTTGTTGTCTCTGCTAGTGTATCTTTAATTTGCTATAAATGATTTTCAATGTCTTTTCACAATTATTGACTTGTCGTTAAAGCGAATTTCGATTTCGATAAATGAGAATAGATCATATGTACGCATAGATTTATAATGAAATAATGCTTATTTTAATTATGGGTAGCAGGTTAGTGATCTGTTAATGTTTCAGTAACGAAAGGTGGTGACCAATTGTCGTAAAGCTTTTTCGGACGTGTGCCTGGTGAAAGCATTCGGCAAAGCGTCCAGTCTCATCAAGCAGATGCTAACCGATATAGAAGGCTTTGCTATCGTTGCGATGAAGAACATTGCAAACAATTATCCATGGAAGTACTACTATAATACATGTTCTTCACTTATATAGGACCTTAATTCTATTCTACTTTTCAGGCTTGTAATTTATATATATGCTTCTACAATACTCATTGAGCCTTGCAAATATCATCTACATGTATATGAATACTAATAAATGTATACTACAATTTTAACCTGAAAATATCAAAAACCGTTATGTGAATATTTGTAAAACTACTCATGGAAACAGCTTCTGCTTGCTCACATGTCACGTTCAATCTGCATGATATAAACATAAGAATACTGCAGGATTAGATTAGTCTTGTCCGTTGAATAATTCTATTGCATGTAATATCGGGCTAAGGTGTGGACAATGTTGAATATATATTTTATTGCTCTATCACGTGTATAAAAACAGACGGACTACACTGTATAAATCAAAGCGCTGAAGGCACTCTAGTTGTTCGCTCTTCGAATGTTTTGAATATTTCGTACAGTAAAAGGACATGAAGTTCGACTTTTTAAAGTCGGCCAATCGAACGGCCACCGATGTAATTTACTTTTAATTGTCTACAGTGATGAGAATTTGCAAAAACCTCAAGGATGAAAATGTCATTGCTTTGAGATCTCCCAAAATTTGATACAGGATTCACATAAACTCCACTTAGAATTACAAAGATGAAAAATATAGTCAACGTTTATATAAGTTTACGCTAAGGAACATGAGTAGAAGCCAAGTTTCAGCGTAACGATGACGACCATGATCTTCAGCTTATTTGTTGTATGCATGAGTGTACCTGTCGCTTTGTGTGAGTCTAACAAAGAATAAACCGAAGCATAATTATCCCAACGCTTTTAAAAAGCGTGCGGATATTGTATTGGTCTCCATCTTTCTTTCCGTCCGTTCGGCCACTATCTCCTCTTACACTATTAGCACGAGAACCTTGAAACTTACACACATGGTAGCAATGAGCATATGTGCGACGGTGACGGCGACGGAATTTTGATCTGACTCCTGGGTCAAAAGTTTTTGTTTTAACATAATTTCTTCATCTATTCACCAATTGGATTGCTGAACCTCTCTACAGAAGGTTTCCGACAGAACGCTTTGATCTACTTTCATCTAAGTAAGAAGCGAGATCCTTTGAGAAAAATGCAATTGTGCACTCAAAATAGTACCCTTTTTTCACAAACTATTGACACAACGTTTTATTTAACTATCATTACAACTGTTAGAGGTTTTTATTTTTTGCTTTTCGATGGTTTATAGAGAAATATCATTTAATCAAAACTGATATTTCACTGTGTCAAACAGTGAGACAAACAAACAGTGACAATTATCGATTCTTTTCATTGTTTTACCGAAACTATTTTTAGATATCTTTGATTTCCCCATTGTAACCCCTATTTACAGGCAGTTTTACCAAGGGGGCTACTCTGCTATGATTTTAACGGATGAGCTTCTAATCTCCATGCAGAGATGTCGTTCCTTGCTCTCAAATACAATAAATGTAATGTAACCGTCGTGCAAGCGATTGATGAGCTTCGTTTAAAAATACATGGGGCGCCCAACGGGGAATTATCTTGTCTGGAATGACAAAAATACAAAAATAATAATTTGTAAGCAATAAATAATAAGAAAATGTGTTTGATTTGGTGGAATATCGATTTTTATTCACTCGTGATCATAGGAAAATATATTTTCACTCGTGTCACTCGTGAAAATATATTTTTTTATGATCGCTCGTGAATTTAAATTATTATTCCACCAACTCCAACAAATATGCTCTATTTACAAAGGATTTAGAAAAATAATAGCTCTAACTATTTTAAGATAAATGTGACCACGAACTATTAAACTAACCACTTCAGGTCGTCACATATTTACGACTTTATTTAGCAGTCGTCGTATATATACTTGCCCAATTATCTCGTATTTTAGCATAATGTTGACGCTTTAATAATTAACAGGGAATGTGTTTTGAGACAGAAAATAGTCGTTTAAATAAATATGTATTGTGTAGGCTCCCGAAAAGACCATAAGAACTCAGATGATTGATTACGTGTTTTTTGGGATCCCATTATCGCTATATAAAAATAGATTTTGTATTTATAAAATAGTGACGATTAATACACTCGACGTTTCAAAATATGTGGCAAGTTTACACGCAATTAGCATCAAACATAACCCATGCATTACCGTAAAAATCACAGGCTGCATGAGCAAAATCACAGCTTGCTTGACCATGATTTTTATGCATATGTCTTTCTTTGTACACACATTGCATTCTTCTATTAATAGTTCATAATAAGTACAATACGTATATCAATAAAGTCTAACGAAAATTATTTACATGCGTGTTTACAAAAGACTCCATGAACAAAGATCCATCAAATAATCTCTGCAGTAAATGAAAATCGAAGTATCCATATCGACAATTGATATATGTGAAAGACAATTGATACATCAATTGAGACAGATATATTGGACTTTTAGCAAACACGCATCAATACTATACCCGTATCACTGTACAACTCCCAGTCAGCATTTCCAAAATGACAGCTGGGTTTATAATATGCTGAGATGACAAATTATAAAATCATACACAACTTTGTTCATGCCATACCAGAATTCTTCCGAATGATCATATTAACAAGTTGACAAACATTTTAAAGTCATCTTAGGAAGAATGGCAATTAATAAGTCCGTGGAGTCATGTCATTTTTATCTGTATCCCATACAAATAAGTCTTTACTTCTATCCGAATAACAACTCTGTAATCATTTGAATACGTTTATATATTATATGTAACATTCATATGCATGAAACACACGATTAGGACCAAAACTCCTTATTTCTATAACGCGCTAACTTAAGACTTGGTTTTCCAACATTTTACCTATTTTTTATCACGTATTCCTATGATAAGAGAACGTTGTCATATTTATAACAGTTATAACACATCAACACAAAGCTGTTTTAAATTTTATGAATGCACGTTTGGCATACATAAGAGAACACTAATGCGAAATAAAAACAATTAACTGATTTTAACCAAAAGCACAGAATAAACAGTCAATCTACTTGCACGTATTGTTCTGAATTGTCCAGTAGATTACACAAAAATGTCAACACAAACGTTAATATTTGAAAATACAGTAAAATTTAGTATCCATTCATGGATATTTCTTTTCTATAAACTAAATTTCACGGTGTTCTACACCTAGCTATACTTGTGATAATTATTTGTTTCTTTAATTGTTTTTACTTTAAACTTAGCTTGATGAAACACAAACACATACACACTATCTTAGGTATTGTGAGTTATTTGTGAATATTCATGAACTGTTCGCACGTAACCTTTAAAACCTTTGTAGTAGTCTTGCAAGAGTGATAATTTGACGACGAAAGCGGTACAACCAGTGGAATAATATGAAACGAATTTAAATAGCAAATGATAGGTTCCCTCCCTTTAAAAAGCTTATTTTGTATTTTTTTAGTCAGCTTTTATTTTCTGTGCACTCTAGTGCAGTGTGAGATAAATAACATACTTTTTTTAAAATACTTCCAAAATACAGAAAAAATAAACATATGGTTTAATATCAATATAATACGATATGAAGCAGATACCTGAATAAGGGTCATAGTCAGTTGAATTCGCATATTACGAAAAAGAATTAAAAAAAATCGTGCTATTTTCAGTGAACACATACGTTTTCCTTTAATTAAAGTCATCTGTCGTATGTTAAAATATGCGACAGCATTTAGATGTACTAATGCATCACTAACAAGAATACTGAGTTTCGCTTGCGAAACGATGCGGATTTGAACTAATGTTGTTGAAGACGAATATAAGATGATGCATACAAACATACCATGGACAGACATACAAACAGAAAGATAGACGGACAAAGAGGCAGATGAACAAACGTCCATGATTCCAGTATATGGGTAAAAGACCTACCTTCACTACACAATTTTTGCTCGTATAAAGTTTAAAGTGAGTTAAAAGTTTAAACCATGCGGCATCGAAAACTAAGCTTCAGAATGTTGCGAGTTAAACAGACGCCGTTTGCGAATTTGAAGTTTTCATGTTGCCGATAAAAAAAAACATTTAACTAAAAACCGGCTGTGGTTTGTTAAGGACGCGCGGGGATTAATATTACTCAAACTAATTTCTCACGCAAACTTACGGAATCCAGATAGGGCAAAATTGAGTGTCGCGTGTCGACCTTTGAGGTCGACACACGACATTCAAGCGACATTCTCTCGACGCACGATACGACGCGCGACAATCATGCGACAATCAAGATTTGAGTGTCGCATATCGCGCTGGGTTTTAGAAAAAAAAATATTGCAGAAAATCTTGACTGTCGACTGAATTGTCGCGCGTCGTATCGTGCATCGAGAGAATGTCGCTTGAATGTCGTGTGTCGACCTTCGAGCGCGACACTCGACATTCTCTCGACGCACGATACGACGCGCGACATTCAATATGATATATCGCGAAAATGTCGCCTGTCGACCTAAAAATCCCTTGGTCAACACGCGACAATATCTCGACGCACGATACGACACTCGTACGGAATCCGGATAGGGCCAAGTTGAGTGTCGCGTGTCGACCTTCGGGGTCGACACACGACATTCACGCGACATTCTCTCGACGCACGATACGACGCGCGACAATCATGCGACAATCAAATTTTGAGTGTCGCCTATCGCGCTGGGGCTTAGAAAAAAAAATATTGCAGAAAATCTTGACTGTCGACTGAATTGTCGCGCGTCGTATCGTGCGTCGAGAGTTGAGTGTTGACTTTCGAGCGCGACACTCGACATTCTCTCGACACACGATACGACGCGCGACATTCAATATGATATATCGCGAAAATTTCGCCTGTCGACCTAAAAATCACTAGGTCGACACACGACATTCTCTCGACGCACGACATTCTCTCGACATTCTCTCGACGCACGATATTACACTCGCACGATATATCGAGCAAATATCGTGCAAGTGTCGTATGTCGTCCGGTGTGC